>NW_026294629.1:82500-87896 GCF_026119805.1 Tympanuchus pallidicinctus
TTTAGTGGAAAAACAGGGATTTGTATGAAAATAAGCGACATTTAAGGTTAAAAACAGGGATTTCTATGAAAATAAGCGATATTTAAGGTTTAAAAACTGGGATTTTAATGAAAATATGCCACATTTTAGGGGAAAAACAGGGATTTCTTTGAAAATAAGCGATATTTAATGGGAAAAACAGGGATTTCTGTGAAAATAAGCGATATTTTATGGGAAAAACAGGGATTTCTGTGAAAATAACTGATACTTAAGGGGAAAAACAGGGATTTCTATGAAAATAAGCGATATTTTAGGGGAAAAACAGGGATTTCTGTGAAAATAAGCGATATTTTAGGGGAAAAACAGGGATTTCTGTGAAAATGAGCGATAGTTAAGGGGAAAAACAGGGATTTCTGTGAAAATAAGCAATATTTTAGGGGAAAAATAGGGATTTCTGTGAAAATAAGCGATATTTAATGGGAAAAACAGGGATTTCTATGAAAATAAGCGACATTTTAGGGGAAAAACAGGGATTTCTGTGAAAATAAGCGATATTTTGGGGGAAAAACAGGGATTTCTATGAAAATAAGCGATATTTAAGGGTTAAAAACAGGGATTTCTATGAAAATAAGCGATATTTAAGGAAAAAAACAGGGATTTCTGTGAAAATGAGCGATATTTAAGGGGAAAAACAGGGATTTCTGTGAAAATAAGCGACATTTTAGGGGAAAAACAGGGATTTCTGTGAAAATAAGCGATATTTAATGGGAAAAACAGGGATTTCTATGAAAATAACTGATACTTAAGGGGAAAAACAGGGATTTCTATGAAAATAAGCGATATTTTAGGGGAAAAACAGGGATTTCTGTGAAAATAAGCGATATTTTAGGGGAAGAACGGGGATTTCTAAGAAAATGAGCGATATTTTAGGGGAAAAACAGGGATTTCTTTGAAAATAAGCAATATTTTAGGGGAAAAACAGGGATTTCTGTGAAAATAAGCGATATTTTAGGGGAAAAACAGGGATTTCTGTGAAAATAAGCGATATTTTAGGGGAAAAACAGGGATTTCTGTGAAAATAAGCGATATTTCAGGGGAAAAACAGGGATTTCTGTGAAAATAAGCAATATTTTAGTGGAAAAACAGGGATTTGTATGAAAATAAGCGACATTTAAGGTTAAAAACAGGGATTTCTATGAAAATAAGCGATATTTTAGGGGAAAAACAGGGATTTCTGTGAAAATAAGCAATATTTTAGGGGAAGAACACGGATTTCTATAAAATGAGCGATATTTGAGGGGAAAAACAGGGATTTCTAGGAAAATAATCGATATTTTTTGGGAAAAACAGGGATTTCTATGAAAATAAGCGATATTTAAGGTGAAAAACAGGGATTTCTATGAAAATAAGCGATATTTAAAGGGAAAAACAGGGATTTCTGTGAAAATAAGAGACATTTTAGGGGAAAAACAGGGATTTCTAGAAAAATAAGCGATATTTTAGGGGAAAAACAGGGATTTCAATGAAAATAAGCGATATTTTAAGGGAAAAACAGGGATTTCTGTGAAAATAAGCGACATTTAAGGTTAAAAACAGGGATTTCTGTGAAAATAAGCGATATTTAAATGGAAAAACAGGGATTTCTATGAAAATAAGCGAAATTTTAGGGGAAAAACAGGGATTTCTGTGAAAATAAGCGATATTTTGGGGGAAAAACAGGGATTTCTATGAAAATAAGCGATATTTAAGGGTTTAAAACAGGAATTTCTATGAAAATAAGCGATATTTAAGGAAAAAAACAGGGATTTCTGTGAAAATGAGCGATATTTAAGGGGAAAAACAGGGATTTCTGTGAAAATAAGCGACATTTTAGGGGAAAAACAGGGATTTCTGTGAAAATAACTGATACTTAAGGGGAAAAACAGGGATTTCTATGAAAATAAGCGATATTTTAGGGGAAAAACAGGGATTTCTGTGAAAATAAGCGATATTTTAGGGGAAGAACGGGGATTTCTGTGAAAATGAGCGATATTATAGGGGAAAAACGGGGATTTCTTTGAAAATAAGCAATATTTTAGGGGAAAAAAAGGGATTTCTGTGAAAATAAGCGATATTTTAGTGGAAAAACAGGGATTTCTGTGAAAATAAGCGATAGTTTAGGGGAAAAACAGGGATTTCTGTGAAAATAAGCGATATTTCAGGGGAAAAACAGGGATTTCTGTGAAAATAAGCAATATTTTAGGGGAAAAAAAAGGGATTTCTATGAAAATAAGCAACATTTTAGAGGAAAAACAGGGATTTCTGTGAAAATAAGCGATATTTTAGTGGAAAAACAGGGATTTGTATGAAAATAAGCGACATTTAAGGTTAAAAACAGGGATTTCTATGAAAATAAGCGATATTTTAGGGGAAAAACTGGGATTTCTGTGAAAATAAGCAATATTTTAGGGGAAGAACAGGGATTTCTATAAAATGAGCGATATTTGAGGGGAAAAACAGGGATTTCTAGGAAAATAATCGATATTTTTTGGGAAAAACAGGGATTTCTATGAAAATAAGCGATATTTAAGGTGAAAAACAGGGATTTCTATGAAAATAAGCGATATTTAAAGGGAAAAACAGGGATTTCTGTGAAAATAAGCGATATTTTAGGGGAAAAACAGGGATTTCTAGAAAAATAACAGATATTTTAGGGGAAAAACAGGGATTTCTATGAAAATAAGCGATATTTTAAGGGAAAAACAGGGATTTCTGTGAAAATAAGCGACATTTAAGGAAAAACAGGGATTTCTATGAAAATAAGCGATATTTAAATGGAAAAACAGGGATTTCTATGAAAATAAGCGAAATTTTAGGGGAAAAACAGGGATTTCTGTGAAAATAAGCGATATTTTGGGGGAAAAACAGGGATTTCTATGAAAATAAGCGATATTTAAGGGTTAAAAAAGGGATTTCTGTGAAAATAAGCGATATTTAAGGAAAAAAACAGGGATTTCTGTGAAAATGAGCGATATTTAAGGGGAAAAACAGGGATTTCTGTGAAAATAAGCGATATTTTAGGGGAAAAACAGGGATTTCTGTGAAAATAACTGATACTTAAGGGGAAAAACAGGGATTTCTATGAAAATAAGCGATATTTTAGGGGAAAAACAGGGATTTCTGTGAAAATAAGCGATATTTTAGGGGAAGAGCGGGGATTTCTGTGAAAATGAACGATATTATAGGGGAAAAACAGGGATTTCTTTGAAAATAAGCAATATTTTAGGGGAAAAAAAGGGATTTCTGTGAAAATAAGCGATATTTTAGGGGAAAAACAGGGATTTCTGTGAAAATAAGCGATATTTTAGGCGAAAAACAGGGATTTCTGTGAAAATAAGCGATATTTTAGAGGAAAAACAGGGATTTCTGAGAAAATAAGCGATATTTTAGTGGAAAAACAGGGATTTGTATGAAAATAAGCGACATTTAAGGTTAAAAACAGGGATTTCTATGAAAATAAGCGATATTTTAGGGGAAAAACTGGGATTTCTGTGAAAATAAGCAATATTTTAGGGGAAGAACAGGGATTTCTATAAAATGAGCGATATTTGAGGGGAAAAACAGGGATTTCTAGGAAAATAATCGATATTTTTTGGGAAAAACAGGGATTTCTATGAAAATAAGCGATATTTAAGGTGAAAAACAGGGATTTCTATGAAAATAAGCGATATTTCAGGGGAAAAAAAGGGATTTCTGTGAAAATAAGCGATATTTTAGGGGAAAAACAGGGATTTCTATGAAAATAAGCGATATTTAAGGGTTAAAAACAGGGATTTCTATGAAAATAAGCGATATTTTAAGGGAAAAACAGGGATTTCTGTGAAAATAAGCGACATTTAAGGTTAAAAACAGGGATTTCTATGAAAATAAGCGATATTTAAATGGAAAAACAGGGATTTCTATGAAAATAAGCGAAATTTTAGGGGAAAAACAGGGATTTCTATGAAAATAAGCAATATTTAAGGGGAAAAACAGGGATTTCTATGAAAATAAGCGATATTTAAGGGGAAAAACAGGGATTTCTGTGAAAATAAGCGATATTTAAGGGTGAAAAACATGGATTTTTATGAAAAAATGCCACATTTTAGTGGAAAAACAGGGATTTCTGTGAAAATAAGCGATATTTAATGGGAAAACCAGGGATTTCTGTGAAAATAAGCGATATTTCAGGGGAAAAAAAGGGATTTCTGTGAAAATAAGCAATATTTTAGGGGAAAAACAGGGATTTCTATGAAAATAAGCGATATTTAAGGGTTAAAAACAGGGATTTCTATGAAAATAAGCGATATTTTAGGGGAAAAACAGGGATTTCTGTGAAAATGAGCGATATTTAAGGGGAAAAACAGGGATTTCTGTGAAAATAAGCGATATTGAAGGGGAAAAACAGGGATTTCTGTGAAAATAAGCGATATTTAAGGGGAAAAACAGGGATTTCTATGAAAATAAGCGATATTTTAGGGGAAAAACAGGGATTTCTGTGAAAATAAGCGATATTTTAGGGGAAAAACGGGGATTTCTGTGAAAATAAGCGATATTTTAGGGGAAAAACAGGGATTTCTTTGAAAATAAGCAATATTTTAGTGGAAAAACAGGGATTTGTATGAAAATAAGCGACATTTAAGGTTAAAAACAGGGATTTCTACGAAAATAAGCGATATTTTAGGGGAAAAACAGGGATTTCTAGAAAAATAATGGATATTTTAGGGGAAAAACGGGGATTTCTATGAAAATAAGCGATATTTAAAGGGAAAAACAGGGATTTCTGTGAAAATAAGGGATATTTTAGGGGAAAAACAGGGATTTCTGTGAAAATAAGCGATATTTAAGGTTTAAAAACAGGGATTTCTGAGAAAATAAGTGAAATTTTAGGGGAAAAACAGGGATTTCTGTGAAAATAAGCGACATTTAATGTTAAAAACAGGGATTTCCATGAAAATAAGCGATATTTTAGGGGAAAATCAGGGATTTCTATGAAAATAAGCGATATTTAAGGGTGAAAAACAGGGATTTTTATGAAAATATGCCACATTTTAGGGGAAAAACAGGGATTTCTATGAAAATAAGCGATATTTAATGGGAAAACCAGGGATTTCTATGAAAATAAGCGATATTTTAGGGGAAAAACAGGGATTTCTGTGAAAATAAGCAATATTTCAGGGGAAAAAAAGGGATTTCTGTGAAAATAAGCAATATTTTAGGGGAAAAACAGGGATTTCTGCGAAAATGAGCGATATTTAAGGAGAAAAACAGGGATTTCTGTGAAAATAAGCAATATTTCAGGGGAAAAAAAGGGATTTCTGTGAAAATAAGCGATATTTTAGGGGAAAAACAGGGATTTCTGCGAAAATGAGCGATATTTTTTGAGTAAAACAGGGATT
>NW_026294630.1:42500-75000 GCF_026119805.1 Tympanuchus pallidicinctus
AACCCTAACCCTAACCCTAACCCTAACCCTAACCCTAACCCTAACCCTAACCCTAATCCTTACCCTAACCCTAACCCTAACCCTAACCCTAACCCTAACCCTAACCCTTACCTAACCCTAACCCTAACCCTAACCCTAACCCTAACCCTAACCCTAACCCTAACCCTAACCCTAACCCTAACCCTAACCCTAACCCTAACCCTAACCCTAACCCTAACCCTAACCCTAACCCTAACCCTAACCCTAACCCTAACCCTAACCCTAACCCTAACCCTAACCCTAACCCTAACCCTAACCCTAACCCTAACCCTAACCCTTACCCTAACCCTAACCCTAACCCTAACCCTAACCCTAACCCTAACCCTAACCCTAACCCTAACCCTAACCCTAACCCTAACCCTAACCCTAACCCTAACCCTAACCCTAACCCTTACCCTAACCCTAACCCTAACCCTAACCCTAAACCCTAACCCTAACCCTAACCCTAACCCTAACCCTAACCCTAACCCTAACCCTAACCCTAACCCTAACCCTAACCCTAACCTAACCCTAACCCTAACCCTAACCCTAACCCTAACCCTAACCCTAACCCTAACCCTAACCCTAACCCTAACCCTAACCCTAACCCTAACCCTAACCCTAACCCTAACCCTAACCCTAACCCTAACCCTAACCCTAACCCTAACCCTAACCCTAACCCTAACCCTAACCCTAACCCTAACCCTAACCCTAACCCTAACCCTAACCCTAACCCTAACCCTAACCCTAACCCTAACCCTAACCCTAACCCTAACCCTAACCCTAACCCTAACCCTAACCCTAACCCTAACCCTAACCCTTACCCTAACCCTAACCCTAACCCTAACCCTAACCCTAACCCTAACCCTAACCCTAACCCTAACCCTAACCCTAACCCTAACCCTAACCCTAACCCTAACCCTAACCCTAACCCTAACCCTTACCCTAACCCTAACCCTAACCCTAACCCTAACCCTAACCCTTACCCTAACCCTAACCCTAACCCTAACCCTAACCCTAACCCTAACCCTAATCCTTACCCTAAACCCTAAACCCTAACCCTAACCCTTATCCTAACCCTAACCCTAACCCTAACCCTAACCCTAACCCTAACCCTAACCCTAACCCTAACCCTAACCCTAACCCTAACCCTAACCCTAACCCTAACCCTAACCCTAACCCTAACCCTAACCCTAACCCTAACCCTAACCCTAACCCTAACCCTAACCCTAACCCTAACCCTAACCCTAACCCTAACCCTAACCCTAACCCTAACACTTACCCTAACCCTAACCCTAACCCTAACCCTAACCCTTACCCTAACCCTAACCCTAACCCTAACCCTAACCCTAACCCTTACCCTAACCCTAACCCTAACCCTAACCCTAACCCTAACCCTAACCCTAACCCTTACCCTAAACCCTAACCCTAACCCTAACCCTAACCCTAACCCTAACCCTAACCCTAACCCTAACCCTAACCCTAACACTAACCCTAACCCTTACCCTAACCCTAACCCTAACCCTAACCCTAACCCTAACCCTAACCCTTACCCTAACCCTAACCCTAACCCTAACCCTAACCCTAACCCTAACCCTAACCCTAACCCTACCCTAACCCTAACCCTAACCCTAACCCTAACCCTAACCCTAACCCTAACCCTAACCCTAACCCTAACCCTAACCCTAACCCTAACCCTAACCCTAACCCTAACCCTAACCCTAACCCTAACCCTAACCCTAACCCTAACCCTAACCCTAACCCTAACCCTAACCCTAACCCTAACCCTAACCCTAACCCTAACCCTAACCCTAACCCTAACCCTAACCCTAACCCTAACCCTAACCCTAACCCTAACCCTAACCCTTACCCTAACTCTAACCCTAACCCAAACCCTAACCCTTACCCTAACCCTAACCCTAACCCAAACCCTAACCCTTACCCTAACCCTAACCCTAACCCTAGCCCTAACCCTAACCCTAACCCTAACCCTTACCCTAACCCTAACCCTAACCCTAACCCTTACCCTAACCCTAACCCTAACCCTAACCCTAACCCTTACCCTAACCCTAAGCCTAAGCCTAAGCCTAACCCTAACCCTAACCCGAACCCTAATCCTTACCCTAAACCAAACCCTAACCCTAGCCCTTATGCTAACCCTAACCCTAACTTTAACCCTAACCCTAACACTAACCCTAACCCTTACCCTAACACTAACACTAACCCTAAACCCAACTCTAACGCTAATGCAAACCCTAAACCTTACCCTAACCCTAAACCTAACCCTAAACCTTACCCTAACCCTAACCCTAACCCTAACCCTTACCCTAACCCTAACACTTACCCTAACCCTAACCCTAACCCTAGCCCTAACCCTTACCCTAACCCTAAGCCTAACCCTAACCCTAAACCTAACACTTACCCTAACCCTAAGCCTAAGCCTAAGCCTAAGCCTAACCCTAACCCGAACCCTAACCCTTACCCTAAATCAAACCCTATCCCTAGCCCTAGCCCTAACCCTAGCCCTAACCCTACCTTTAACCCTTACCCTAACTCTAACCCTAACCCTTACCCTAACCCTAACCCTAACCCTAAACCTAACCCTAACCCTAACCCTTACCATAACCCTAACCCTATCCCTAATCCTCACCCTAACCCTAACCCTAACCCTGTTGAAAGGAGCCGCGGGAGACAAGCCTCATGCTATCATGGTCAGCAAGTCACGTTTATTGGTTACCAAAGATTCTCTCTTATACAGGTGTTAATGATCCTCATACATAGTGCAAAAGCGAGCTCATCATTGGTGCTTAAAGCTGAATGCCAATCCCTCCCATCTTATGCCTGTTCTTCATTCCTTAGATATTGCTTCTGTTTCTTTGTATCCACCGTGTCCTGTGTCCTTGCTGCGTTAACAATTTAGACAAGCTGGTTCTGTAACCCTGCAGCTCGTGATCAGTGAGCGGTACCCTGCTGATGTGCCCTTTGTCACGTCGCCATTCCTGCACAGGGACCGACACGGAAAGCGTTCAGGTACCACCAGGCTGCGAGTTCACACGCATCTCTCCATCGTGCCGCGCTGCTCTGCGCTGTTTCCAGCAGGAAAGTTCCAGCACGCACGTAGAAGCGTCCCGCTCCGCACAGCGCCGGCCTCGCGACCGCCGCCTGCAGCGCGACGTCAAGGCGCCCGCGGAGCCGCTCGTCTCCAGCGAGTTCCCCAGCGCCATCGCCGGGCCGCGCCGCCCGCCCGGACGCCCCGCTCCCCCACCTGCCGGCGGCCGCCAGCCCGCGCTCGCCGCTCTCCAGGAAGGCCCGCACGGAGCGGAGCGGGGCCGGGGCGGCGCGGGCTCGGCCTCGCTGAGGTCCCCCACGTCCCCGCAGCCGGAGCCCCGGAAGCGGAGCGGGCGCACGACGACAGGCATCGCCGCGGGCAGCCGGGCGGAGCCGCGCGGTGAGGACGCGATGACCGAGCGCAAAGGACCCCGCCCGGACTGCCCGCCCCGTTCGGCGGACTGACCAATGGGAGAGGCGAGGGGGCGGGGCCGAGCGCGGGCGCCCCGCCAACGGCGGCTGCCGACGCGAGGCCGCCGCGACGGCGATGGGGCCGGCGGGATGGCGGAGCCGCGGGGCTCCGCGCGGAGAAAGCGGCGCTCCGCCGCCCCGTGCCTCGGGGACGCCGGGCGGTCAGGGGAAGGCACCGCCGCCGGCCCCGTCCGTCCCCCGTCGGAATCCAGCTGTTCTCGGAGGCGGAACCGAGCCGTCCTCCGTCGTTGCGGCGAGGCGCCGTCCCCGCTGAGTGACGTCATCAGCCCCGCGACCCGAGCAGGGGGCGGCCGTGCGGAGCAGCCGGGCCTCCGAGAGCCGCCTCGGCTTCTGCAGGCGGCTGTTCGGGGGGCACCGGGGCGGGGGCCGGGCTTCAGGTGCTGCAGGGGCCGCGTGCCGCTCTGCGTTGGCCTCGTGACGTCGCTGCGGTGCTCGGGGTTCCGCTCGGCGGGGGCGGCTGCCCTGCGTCTCCCCGCCTCCCCCACCCCGTGCGTTTCACTGCCCTCCTCCCCTCCCCCTGCCACGGATCGCCCGCAACCCCCCCCGTCCCTCTGTGTGACCCCCGGGGTTGCGCCTCCCTCCCCCTTCTTCCCCCTTCGTTTCCCCCGTTCTGATCCCTGTCGTTCTCTTCCGGGCCTCCCCTCTGCGCCTCCCCCATTCTGACCCCCAGGCTCCACCTATCTGTCCCCCCGCCCTCCCGCTCCCTCCCCTGTCCCCCGTTCTGATCTCTAATGTCCCTCCACCCCGTCACGAGTCTCCCCATTCTGTGCCCTACAGTCCCCCCACTTTCCCAGTCCCCTCTATCTGACCCCCAGAATCCCCTCTCCTCCTCCCGGGTACCCCCGCTCCATTTCCCCCATTCTGATCCTTAGAGTCTGCCATCACCCCCCATTACCTTCTCTTTGACCCCCAGGGTCCCGTGTCCTCCTTGCTCCCCCCACCTTCTGACCCCTTTTTCTGACCTCTGGAGTCCCCTGTGCTCCTCCCTGACCCCTGGAGTCAGTTCCCCCATTTTGACCTCCATTCCCCCCCAACCGGACTCCTTTTCTGCCCAATAGAAGCCCCCCACAACCCCTGGCTCTCTCCTCCCACCCCTTCCTCCCTCCAGCCCCAGATGCGCTTTCTGCCTTGCAGAGGCTCTGTTCACCCTTTTCCCTTCCACAACCCACTAAATTCCCCTCCAACTCTTTTTCAACCCCATAGGCACCCCACTCCCCTCTTCTCCCCCAGATACTCCCCTGAGGTCTACCCCAGACTCCCACCCCATAGAAGCCCCCCACAACCTCCTCACCACTCCTAGACCCCCTTTCCTCCCTGTAGAGACCCCACTCCTTTTTTTTTCCCCCTCACAATCCTCCATCCACTCCCAGACCTGCCCTTTCTGCCCTACAAAAACCCCTTTTCCCCCTTTCAACTCCTCAAGTTGCCCTCCACAATATTCCCCTCCACAATGTACCCCTCCACCCCCAGACCCTCCTTTCCACTCACAGAAGCCTTTCTCCTCTTTTCTCCCTCACAATCTCCTCCCCACCCCCAGGTCCCCTTTCCACATCACAGGGCTTCTAGCCCACCACAATCCCCCAGTTTCCCTCTTCCACCCTTTCTCCACCTCCAGACCCTCTTTCCAGCTCACAGAAGCCCCACTCACACCTTTCCCCCCGTAGATTCCCCACAACCCCCTGTCCACCCCCAGACTTTCTTTCCACCTCTAGAATCATAGAATCATAGAATCACCAAGGTTGGAACAGACCTAAAAGATCACCCAGTGAGGAAGACTGTGAAGCAAAACAGACCTGGCTGGCCTGAAAGGGTCAAACAGGGAACACGCGGCCCCTCCTGAAAGGGAAGGACTGCCATGTGAAACTGGCAAGCATAAGCTACAGCTTCTTCGTTCCGTGACCAAGAGCAGAACGTGTTCTGTGGAGAGAACACCTTTGGATCTCTGTACTGACCATCATCCACAAAGAGCTGATTAAGTAATGACGTCTTGCTGTCAGCTGCATGAATGCTATCTGATTGAAGTATTGTACACTCCTGTAGCTAAAAGATATAAAAGCCCTGTAACAACAATAAACTTTGCTTCTTGCGCCACCAGAGCCTCAGCCCGTCTGTCCCAGGCGTCTTGAGCTGCTCTCCGTCAGGGTTAGGGTCAGGGTTAGGGTTAGGGTAAGGGTTAGGTTTAGGGTTAGGGTAAGGGTTAGGGTTAGGGTTAGGGTTAAGGTTGGGGTTAGTGTTAGGGTTAGGGTTAGGTTTAGGGTTCGGGTTAGGGTTCAGGTTCGGGTTAGAGTTAAGGTTAGAGTTAGGGTTAAGGTTAGGGTTAGGGTTAGGATAAGGGTTAGGGTAGGGTTAGGGTTAAGGTTAGGGTTAGGGTTAGGTTTAGGGTCAGGGTTAGGGTTAAGGTGCTACAGAGACTAGCTTCGAGCAGGTAAAACTGTGGTGGGCAAGGGATCTGGAGTGAAGAAAAGTGGCCAAAAAAGCTCCTTTTTTAGACTTTTTTGGAGGCATCGACAGTGCTGTGCCTGGGCTGGCAGCTGGCAGCTTGTGGGCGGGCTCCTGACTCACCAGGGGCGGAGCTGACACTTCCTGCTCTTTATCTTTGAAGCTTGACCTTGGGCCATTTGTTGTGTGGATAAAAAGAGACCAGGGAGGGTGGGAACCGGTTCCCGCCCACATAACACATAGCACAAGCCAGAAGGTGTGGAAAGGTGCTCTGACCGCTTAGGGTGGAGGTAGTCAGTGTGTGAGGGCCACTAGCACTGCACTGCCCATTCATTAAGGCAGCAGTGGGGAGCAGAGGCTGTGTCTTGTGTCAGCACGGCTGAGTGCTCTTGTCTTTTTCTCAGGTGCCTGCTCTCCTGTTTTCTCAGGTGCCTGCTCTCCTGTTAACAGGCCCTGACACCACCTCTCCAGGCATGGTCCTCACCAGGAAACGTGCTTCCCGTGCAAAGACTGTGGCAACCCAGACAGAGGGTCTGCTCAATAATGTGGCGGTTCAGGTCTCTGGCTGCCGGGAGTGCCTCAGCCTGCTGCTGCCAGGGGAGGATGGGAAGGATGCCACTTGTGTGCGGTGTGAGCAGCTGGACGAGCGGCTCAAGCTGGTGGTGGAGCTTAGGGAGGAGGTAGGCAGACTGCGGGCCATCAGAGAGTGTGAACGAGAGATGGACTGGTGGAGTGACTCTGCGAGAAAGGCGCAGAGATTGCACTGCCCAGACTGAGGGGACAACGGACCCTATCTCTCATTGTAGTCAAACAGGGAGAGACAGCTTGAGAGAAGATGAGGAATGGCAGCTGGTCTCATCCCGGCGTCGCAGGCAACCCCCAAGTTCTCGACCTGCCTCGGTTCCCCTGGTCCCTCTCTGTAATAGGTATGAAACTCTGAAACCAGAGGGGGTGGTGACTGATGATAATGTGGGAGCACTGCCGCCAAGCTTGCCTAAGGTGAGGCGGTCAGCCCCGCGTTTAAAGACTGCCTCCTCCAAGAAAGAAAGGAGAGTGGTAGCTGTAGGTGACTCTTCTGAGAGGAACAGAGGGTCCGATGTGTCGGCCTGCCCCTACCCGTAGGGAGCTGTGCTGCCTTCCTGCGGCCCGGGTCAGGGATATTTGTAGAAAACTCCCCAGCCTTATCCGCCCCTCTGATTGTTACCCTCTATTGATAGTTCAGGCCGGCAGTGATGAGATCCCTGTTAGAAGCCTGAGGATTATAAAAAATGATTTTAGGAGACTGGGGAAGTTAGTTGATGGAGCGGGCACACAAGTGGTGTTTGCCAGTATTCCCTTGGTGGCAGGGACGAGCGCTGAGACGAGCAGGAAAAGCCATCTTGTAAATGCATGGCTGAGAGGCTGGTGCAAGCACAAGAATTTTGGGTTCTTTGATCATGGGGCGGTCTACTGGGCACCTGGCCTGAGGTCTGCTGATGGGAATTGCCTGTCTCCAAAAGGGAGACGGATACTTGCCCAGGAGCTGGCGGGACTTGTAGAGAGGGCTTTAAACTAGATAGGAAGGGGGAGGGGGATAAAGCTAGGCATGCTAGAGAGCAGCCTGGGGAAGTGGTATTGGGATTAGGTGAGAGGCGAGGGGCTCAGCTGGGGTTGGTGTCCCGTGGTACTGGTATTGTGTGGGGTGGTGGTGGGAGGTGCTGGGATCGTGGTGGGATGTGCTGGGATGGTGCTGGTTTGGTACTTGTTTGAGCTGGGATGGTGCTGAGATGTTCTGGGATGGTACTGTTATGTGCTGGGATGGTGTGGGTTGGTGCCTGCTGGTACTAGGATGGTGCTGGTATGGTGCTGGGATGTGCTGGGATGTGCTGGTATAGTGCTGGGATGGCTGGGATATGCTTGGATGTGCTGGGATGGTGTAGGATGCTGCTGGGAAGACACGCAGTGGTGCTGGGATGGTACTCGTTTCAGCTAGGATGGTGCTGGGATGTGCTGGAATGGTGCTGGGATGTGCTGGGATTGTTCTGCAATGTGCTAGGATGGCGTGGGATGGTGTTGGAAGGTGCTGGGGTGGCCCTGGGATGTGCTGGGATGGAAATGGTGTGTGCTGGGATGGTGTGGGATGTGCTGGGATGTGCTGGGATGGTATGAGATGATGCGGGAAGGTGCTTGGATGATGCTGGCAGGAGATGGGATGTGCATGGATGTTCTGGGATGGTGTATGATTGTGCTGGGATGTGCTGGAGTTGTGCTGCAATGGTATTGGTATGTGCTGAGATGGCGTGGGATTGTGCTGCGATGTGCTAGGATTGTGTGGGATGAGGTGGGAAGATGCTGGGGTTGTGCTGGGATGTGCTGGGTTGGAAATGGTACATGTTCAGATGGTGTGGGATGGTGCTGGGATGGTGCTGGGATGCTACTGGGATGCTACTGGGATAGTACTTGTATATGCTGCAGTGGGGCTGGGATGGTAATGGAATGTGCTGGGATGGTGCTAAGAGGATCTGGGATGGTACTTGTATGTGCTGGGATGGTGTGGGTTGGTGTCCGGTGGTACTGGTATTGTGTGGGGTGGTGCTGGGATGTGCTGCGATGTGCTGGGATGGTGCTGGGGTAGTAGTGGTATATGCTGGGGTGGTGCTGGGATCACAGAATCACAGAATCACAGAATCACACAATTGTAGGGGTTGGAAGGGACCTCAGAGCTCATCGAGTCCAACCCCCTGGCAAAGCAGTTCCTACAGCAGGTCGCACAGGTCGGCATCCAGGCAGGTCTGGAACATCTCCAGAGCAGGAGACTCCCCCACCTCCCTGCAGCCTGTTCCAGTGCTCCTCACCTCACTGTACAGAAGTTCCTTCGCACATTTGTGCAGAACTTCCTATGCTGCAGTTTCCAGCCGTTTCCCCTTGTCCTGTCTCCACTCACCACTGAAAACAGTCTGGCCTCGCCATTCTGCCCCCCACACCTCAGATACTGATAGACCTGGATCAGGTCCCCTCTCAGTCTCCTTTTCTCCAGGCTGAACAGACCCAGTTCACTCAGCCTTTCCTCATAGCAGAGATGCTCCAGGCCCTTCACCATCTTGGTGGCCCTCCGCTGGACTCTTTCCAAGAGATCCCTGTCTGTTTTGTACTGGGGAGCCCAGAACTGGACGCAGTGCTCCAGATGAGGCCTTACCAGGGCAGAGCAGAGGGGGAGGATCACCTCCCTCGACCTGCTGGCCACGCTCTTTTTAATGCACCCCAGGATGCCATTGGCCTTTTTGGCCACAAGGGCACACTGCTGGCTCATGGCAACCTGTCATCCACCAGGACACCCAGGTCCCTCTCCGCAGAGCTCCCCTCCAGCAGCTCATCCCCCAACCTGTACTGGTGCATGCAATTATTCCTCCCCAGATGCAAGACTCTACACTTGCTTTTGTTAAACCTCATCTGGTTTTTTTCTGCCCAGCTCTCCAGCCTGTCCAGCTCTCGCTGAATGGCAGCACGGCCTTCAGCCAATCCTCCCAACTTCGTATCATCACAAACTTGCTGAGGGTGGCCACCATCCCCTCATCAAGGTCACTGATGAAGATGTTGAACAAGACCGGACCCAGCACAGACCCCTGAGGAACAGCGCTGCTTACAGGCCTCCAACCGGACTCTGCACCACCAACGACCCTCTGTGCTCTGCCAGTCAGCCAGTTCTCAACCCACCTCACTGTCCACTCATCCATCCCACTCTTCCTCAGCTTTGCTATAAGGATGTCGTGGGGGATCTCTGACTGACTGGCATCTCTCTGATTAAAATACATTGTATTAAAATGGCCACTTAAATGACCACATGAAAGGAATAACAGCAAGGTTCGTTTTGTTTCAGTGCATTTGGCTGTACAAGGAGGTATCACCCAGGTGAAACTCCCTTCACTAGGAAAGCATCACGGACACAATGGTATCATGGAACTGCTGGGCTCTGTCCAGGTACACGCCTGGAACAAAATAACAATGAAAGAAAACTAAAAGGAAAACGAAAAGGTCAAAAGTAATCGTAGAATCATAACAGAAAGAGTCAGTAAAACCCAGAGCTCACCTCATGTCTCTGTTGTAAGCACACCCACCGTTGGCAGAAACCTCACAGCATGAAGGGACTTGTAAAGAAGAGCGCTGGTTTGGATTCGCTCTTTGCACAGCGGCTGGAAGAACTGTGCACATCTCCATTACTTCTCATGCCTGTGAAAGTCGTTGTCTCGACATCGTTGCTGCCACTGCTGGTTCTGTATTGAACATGAGAACACGTGAAACCCCCATTGACTCGGTGCCCCTAAGGATTAAATGTGAAATGGCAAATGGTTCAGTCGTGTATCACAATGGAATCTGTACAGAGGATACTACACCCTAGCCCACAACCCTAACTTTAACCCAAACCCTGCCCTAAACATAACCCTAACCCTGACTCTAAACCTTACTCTAAGCCTAGCCACAACATTAATCCTAAACCTAACTCCAAACCCTAACCCTAAGCTCAACCCTAAATCTTACCATAAGTTTAACCCTCAACCAAACCCAATCCCTAACCCTAACACTACCCAAAATTAACCCCAAACTCTAACCCCAACCCTAACTCTAATGCAAACCTGAAACCTTGCTCTAAACCTTTCTGCAAATACTAACCCTCACACTAATATTAACCCAACCTGAACATCAACCCTAACCCTGACCCAGTCCCTAACCCAAAACAAACACTAACCCTAATCCTAACCTTAATCCTAACCCCAGCTGTATCCTAACCCTAAATGTAAACCTAGCACTGAACCTAACCCTAACCCTTACCCTCAAACTTAACCGAACCCTAACCCTACCCTAGCCCAAACCCTAACCCCAAGCATAACCCTAAAACTCAACACTAACACCCAACTCTAACACTAACCCTAACCTAAGCTTTCACTGCCCCAAACCTAAAACTAACTCTAACCCTAACCAAGTCCAGCAAGCCCCCTTCTTCTCCATTTGTGGCCCAGCAAGCCCCCTTTCTTCTAGTTCAGGACCCAGCAAGCACCTTCTTGTTGCTTTGTGGCGCAGCACACCCACTTCTTTCTGGGTATGGACCAGCAAGCCCCTTCCTTCTGGGTTTGAGTCCAGCAAGCCCCCTTCCTTCTGGTTTGTTGCCCAGCACTCCCCCTTTCTTCTGGGTATGGTCTTACAAGCCCTCTTCCTTCTGGGCTCAGGAGCAGCAAAACCCTTCTCTATTCATTCCAGCCCAGCAAGGACCTTTCCTTCCGGCTTTGGGCCCAGCAATCCTCATTCCTTCTGGCGTTTGACCTTTCCAGCCTCTCTTCTTCACTGTTTCAGTAGAGCAAGTCCACTTCTTTCTGGCTTTGAGCTGAGCAAGCCCTCTGCCATCGGGGTTTCTTCCTGGTGAGCCCCCTTCCTTCTCAGCTTCTGCACAGCAAGAATCTCCCTGACGGATTTGCTGCCCAGCAGGCTGCTTTCCTGCTCCATTCTGCCCCAGGAAGCCCCGTTCCTTCTGGCTGTCTGCCCAGCCCGCCACGTTCCTTCTGTGTTTTAGTCCAGCCAGTCCCTTCGTTCTGGTTCCTGGCCCAGGACAACCCCTTTCTTCTGGGTATGGAGCAGCAAGCCCCCTTTCTTCTGGCTTTGGGCACAGGAAGGCCCACGTGTACAAAGGGACTGTAAAAAGCCCAAGCAAGCAGATAAAAATGCTTGTGCTGTTCCCACTGGACCTCGTGCCCGGTGCAGGAGGGAGCCACACCGGGCGAGAGAGCGCGGATCTCAACACCCTGTTGCTGCAAGGCCCTGTGATCTGCTGGGAAACGGGAAGAAGAGCGCGATACCACACACCGTGACAGCAAATGTGGGCCTGAACTGGTTGGCCACTGCCTGGCCAGCTCACTCAGATCAGCCACCAGCAGCAGCGCAGGAGTGCATTTGCAGCAGATGATCAGGATCGTTCACAGCTGAGCATCAGACACAGCACAGCACGGCGTACGCTACCAAGAACTTGAACAAACAGGATGTGTGAAGGGCCCAGGACTGCCACAGAGCCCAGGGAGGCTGATGGCTGCACCCTGCCAGCGAGGGGTGGACGGAACCTCGCGAGGCAGAGCTGCGCAGCCTCAAGTTAGGGATTGTTCCCAGCTCTCTGAGCAGCAGGGCTGTGCCTGTGGGCAGCGGCACGTGGAAAAGCAAAACTAATCGAGACAAAACAAACACACTGGAACTGAATTACAGCTTCAAGGAATCGCTGTTGACTACGAGCAACTGAACCCATGGCACAGCCCAAAATCCCAACAGTGTTACAAAAGAAGGCAGGCTGCCTGGCTGCTTTTCCACCCCGCTCAAGCCTTCACACAACGGAGGGGATACAGGTTTTAAGAACGGAGCCTTTATTCATGACACTGGAAAGATGTTTGAAAGCATCTGGTTTTCCATAAGGAGGAAAGGAAATCTGGCTTGCTACGATGCATTGATATAAAAATTGTGCCTCTAATACGAAAAAAAGGTTTGCATACTTGAGAGCACAGTACCATCAAGAATTCCTAACAGTATTTTTGACAGAATAGGGAGAACAAGCTCTCGTGGACAGAACTTAATAGTACAAAACAATCACAAGCATCCTACAGTGAATTCTGACCATTTGTGAGCGCAGTTCCAGAAAAGGACACTCTTGAATTGTCGTTCACACAGCGTTGGCTTCTACTCTGCCAGGTCTTAATCAAGCCTTGAAAGGGCTCCATACTCAAAGCACAACAGACCTGAGTTTGGGTGGCCTTGACCCTACTGCGAGAAAACTCCTGCAGTCAAAGTACAGTAGGATACAGAGATGCACAGAGATGCAGCAGGAGAATGCACCTGCTAAACAGCAAATCCAACACGCACACCAATTTCTGATCTACCACAGAGTGCTGTCCTGGGAGGCACTGAAAAATGACAAAACTACCATTTCTGTTCTCTGCTGCACAGCCATGCCAAACACGCACGCTGTTCTCTGCACACACGCTGCAGCCAAGGCCCCTGAGCAGAGCAAACGCTGCCTACAACACGTCGGGAGCTCCGCTTCCTGCTGCTGCCAAAGGCTGAAAGCTGGCTCTAAGAGCCCACAAATCAAACAGCTGTCAAAGAGGAGCCATCAGGCAGATAACAGCACGAACAAAATGAAGTCTCACACGCAGGCTGTGGCGTTCCCATGAAGTCACAGCTCCCCAAGAATCAAACGTGATCCTCTCTAGAAGTGTCGGGAAAGCTTGAGGCGTCGCTGCTGACAGCAGCCCTGCTGATTTTGGCTACTCTCACTACAGTCAAAAACTGGAAAAGCCCACTTTCAGGCAGGATCCATGCGGTGCTGCAGCCCAGGTGGGCTTTTTCTCTCCGTGAAAAGCCTTCACGTTAAGCTTACCTGACATAGGAAGTCACTAACTATCCTGTGAAACGTGGTACTCCTGAATCCACGAGCCTTTCTCCCCTGTGCACAGGGCCCTGAGCTTTTCAGCCGTCCGAGGGACAATGTGTGAAAGCAGCTCCGTGGCTGTGTGTCCTGAAGGTTCATCGCTGGCAGAAACGTCCAAATACACAACAACAGGGCCGGTGTCCTTTGACAGCTCCGCTGCCACAGAGAGCTGGCCCTTCTGCAGCTCTGACAAGCTCTGCTGGCATTCTTCAATCTGCTCTCGAAAGAATCAGCCAGTTCTACAGCGGCATCAGAACCATCACCACCATGGCTGAGGTCGCTGTGTTCCCTGGTAGCTTCCTCCAGCACAGCTACAGAGTTGGCACCACAAGGAGACGCTTTGGCTGCGTTCGTACCAGAAACATGAGCTGTTATCCACGTGCCTTTCTCACAGCTGGGCTCACTCTTGTCCCTGTTTGCTGTTTCTTGAGATTGGAGTGTAACTCCACCACCTGAGGGCAGTTCATTTTTGTCTTTTCCATCCATGTTTGTCAAGCCTGCTGTACGCTCCTTGGGCGGATCGTCTTCCTTAGCGCAATTTGTATTGCACTCCTCTATGCCAAATTTAAATCCACCTGGAGGCATCCACACTGAGAAGTTACATCTTCCCTCTGCAGGCTCCGCTTCAGCATCTGCCAGATTCTGAGAGGTACACGCTGGGGTTTTCCCATCGAGTTGAAAGGACAGTTCTTGAAGAGATACTGCTGAACGAGTTTTGTTTGCGTTCTGCAGGGCAGCACATTTTGGGGCAGCGGGTTCATTTCTCACTGCAGAGATGTTACAGTCCCACTGCCCTTCCTTTGTCGCAAAGGCGGATCCTAATGTGTCCTGTGCGGCACTGACACAGGACTCTGCAGGTTTTAAACCTGTGGGTGCAAACGCAGGTTTTAAGGTTTTAAGAAGTCTCACTGTTTAGCTAAGCGGTCAATTAAAAATCCAGCATCAACTTACCCTTCCAAGGAGCTTCACGAAGGTGTTGTGCTCTCCCATAACCATCTGACACAGTATCTGCTCCACAGCTTTCAGCAGGCCAGCCATGAGATGGCACGCTTACACTGCAACTGTTACGTTTCATTTCCCGTGTTTCATTCTGTTAAAGACAGGGTTTCAATTAAGAGAATGGAAACTATGAAACACAGGTATGTGGGGAAAACCCAAGGAATGATCCCTACGCTCCTTTGCTATTTAACAGCACGTTCAAGATCTGAGACAAAAGAAAAAAGAAGAGTTAACTGCTGCAATAATCCACGACCTGCCCATGCTTTACAAAACCGAGACTGTGCCCTGAAGCTAGAAATAAACCCAGAACCAAGATGACAACAGCTAAGCTGAAGAAAGCACAACTTTCTGCACACACAATCCTCAGCATTACTTCCTATATCTGAGTACCAAATTAGAGTTTGTAGGCAAAGTTTCACTCTTGCCCTGAATTTAAGCGGATGTTTATAGCAGTTCTCTTCACTGAGTTAAGAGGTAGCCTGGCAAGTGAAGCTTAGTTCAGTGCTTGGGTGACAAAGTACTTACCAGAACAAAAAGATCAACTCTTCTGCATCCAGTATAGTGACAAAAGCTGTTTACCTTTAAAGCTTCCACTTGCTGACACAGCTTTTGAAGGAAGGACTTGTGATCTTCTCCCACTGAAGGAGAGTCTGAGCAAAGAAAATAAGAAAAGCTTACTGAACTTGGATTTTCTTACACAAAAGGAACACTTCCCTAAAAGAGTAACCGGCTAATAGAGCTGGTAGGTGTTAGTTGGTGAGAAAGAGAACTTCTTGGGTGATGGAACTGCATCTTTCACTTCCACGTGCGCAGCTCGTGAGATGTTTCTGGAGGCAAGACTTCCCTCCTCACCGTTCTCCCCAGGCTCCCGGATCACTGCCTCCAGCATTTCCGTCACAGCTCTAACAGATACCGGCAGCTAGAAATGGATTGGAAACGCAAGTCGTGATGGCAATTCTTCCTCAGAGCAAGAGACTGCGTCCTGATCGACGGCGGCACAGCGCACACGGCTTTCTGCAGAAACTCGGGGTGTTTTTGCTGTTGTTTTCCCCCAGGAAAGCCCCACACCTGTTAACATTAACTAAGAGGACCATTCACACAAGCATTGATTCTTGTACTGACTTGGGCAGCTACTGACGGGTCAGAGGAGCTTTCCTCAGTGATCTTCATCAGGCAGTGCTGCCTTTCAACAAGACAGGCTCTGCGTTCTTCTTGTTCCTCTGGTAGCACACCATCACTCTCAACCTCCTCTGCCTTTCTTTGACCAAGCTAAGTAACAGCACATCGATCAGGAAGAACTGGTCAGAACGCAAGTGACAGAAAAGCATTCTGAGGTAATGCAATTTACAGACTTACAGTGCATAGGTTCCAGTGCGAAACCGCAGTGTTAACAGCTTCAAAGGCTAATAAAGCATCATCAGTTTTGCCTTCAGCTGCACCCAGCGTTGCAAAAGCCACACGTGCCTCTTCTTCACAGGCTGCAACCTGGAGGACCTACAACCAAAGCCACAGACAAGTCACACACAACACAGTGTGGACACCTGGAACAGTCGGTGTAAGACTGTAAGCATCTAGTAAGTAGGCAGATAGGAGGAGGTTCAGACTATGCCTGCTTTCCCTGCATGACAGGAAAGCAGCTTTTCAGAAAGCTGGTGCTAAGGCAGTTCAGTGTCCTCCAACCAGAGAGTTTTAAAACTCCGAGGAGTTCAACAGAAAGATCCTACCAAACCTCAGCATTAGCAGCACAGCGACAAAAAAATAAGACAACCACCACCCATCAACACACAAAGCCAACCAAAACAAAACACCAACCAACCAACCAACCATTGGCATGCAAGCCCGCGACGTACAACCCCTCCTACTCTCCTCTTTGAATATCCGTCAGTACCTGGATGTCCACACTGTGGAAATGCTTGAAGAGAGCATCAGCAGGTTCAGGAATACTTCTGTGCTTTTTGATAGTTTTCAAGCTAAGCAGAATTTCCTTCCAGTAGCAGACGCTTCTTCCCATAGATTCTTTCTGGTCGCACAAGTTCAGGCTAACGCCCTGTTGAAGAAGAGAAATTCAAACTGTCAAAGAAAATTCCAATAAAATGTCATTCTTACTTTTTCTTCTCTGATGCAGTTGTTTTCTCGAGAAGTTTCAAGAGCTTTTCTCTGACACTTGGGACGTATTTCAGAAGGTCTCTCTATAGTCACAGAAGGTAACACGGGGAGAAAACAACGTTGCTTTTACCTGTGCTGTTCAGAGCAGTGAGGTAGAGAGTACTTGTCAGGCAAGGTGGTTGCTCCAGTCATGCCACCAAAATCAGCAGCACTTCTCAGTACTACATTCTCATCTGATTTTATTTAGCCTGTTACGTTTGCAAATCAGAGAAAAACAGACGGTACTTATTTACAGGCAATCTTAACTTACTGTTGCTTGCAGGCTTCTTGCCCAGTGTATAATTAAGGCAGGTGAAGGCCGTGTCTCTCTAGGGCTCACACAGTACTCCATCCATGCTGTACAAGAAGCTTCAGCTTGGCTGCCGAGTCTGGCCTGAATGTCAACAGAAACATTCCTCAGTTAGCATTCCCTCTTTTCCATCTGCTCACACATCATTTGTGTGATGAACACAACAAGCAGCTTTAGTCCTAAGCCAGCACTTCTTTACAAATGCAATATCAGAAACGTAAAGCCCGTTTTTACAAAGCTCTTCACCATCTCACACCCCTGCAGCAAAAAACCTTGAACGTTCAAACAAAAGGAACTGGTTTTATGCAGCCCACGGCAATCAATTCAGAAGCCCTCTAGAAGGTTGCTTCCAATATTTCCCAACTGAAGCATTCCTACGTTGTTTTTTTCTGCATGAGAGTACACACAGCATCCCACCAGGACCTTTGCTTCTCAGTACAGTTCTGCTTGCACAGCAGCAACGGCAAGCAAGGAGGTTGATGTGTGCCACGCTGAGTGCTGAGCTTCTCTTGCAGTTCTAAGTTGCCAGTGAACACCATCCCGAGTAAAAAATCCTGCTTTGGTAAAAACAAACAGAAGGAATTAGGGACCAAAAAACCGGCATTTAAATGCATTTAACAACTTGGGAAGCTTGCTTACTTCAAGGACCAACAGGCAAACGGATTCAGGAGCATCTGTTTCCAGTCTCGATGTCTCGTGGGGCGAGTGAAAAAGTTGTAACGATCTGCGCAGTGGGAATAACACTGACACAGAATTCCACTGCAAGCCAAGCCACGCGAGGTGCTGGAGACCACAGCTGTGCATCCAAACAGCACCTGTGCAACAACAAGGGTTGTGAGAAGCCAGGGTCTGCGTCCGAGTCAGGAAGACCTGCCTCTGATCAGAGCTGGGTTTCACTGCAAGAGGAGCGAGCTCTGAACGTTTCTCCCAGCAAAGCACTTCCCACCAACCTCCTCCCACCTGCTCGCCTCTGTCTAACAAGCTGCTACCAAGAAGTTCCAAGTAAGATGCCGCCTTCTTCAAGTGACTTCTGCACCTGTTCACACTGCACAAATAACTCCTGCAGAAGCAACAGCTACTTCACAGAAGGGCGCAACCAAAGTGCACTGGCACTTGTCAGTGGTTTTGACAAAGCACAGAATGGAGATAACATCACACTTCTCCAACAAGGAAAATCTTTGGCCTACGAGCAAGAAGCACAAACCGTTTTGTAAGTTGTGCGTTATGTATTTAAAACATGATGAACAAACTTCTTCAGAGAGGCCGCAGTAGCATAAACTTCTGTTTCATATATAAAACAGATGCACAAATATAACACACATACAAAGAGAAAGGGCCATAAGCCTCCTTGCTTTGCACCCTGAATAGTCTACCTGTTTCCGACCACTAAGAGCCAAGTAGGAGGCCACCAGCATTCTACTCTTGTTACGCTCAAATTCAAAGCCAGACTTCACCTTCAAGTTAAGCTTAAAAAACGGGAAGACCTCATTAGTTCACAACTCATCCTGGAATCATTTCGCTTTCATGCCTCTAACCTGTGTTCACAGATTACACATAAATAAGTACGGGCCTTCCTGTCAGCACTTACCAGCGTACAAGCACACAAAGCTCAACAGGCAGCTTCAACTGGAAATGAATCAGAACAGACCAGAAGACAACAGTGTGGAAGCAGGAAGTATGTGAGAAATTCTTCAGAACCTGGCACGATGACGCTGCCTCTCCGCCGCAGCTGAAGGTGGAACTTCTTGCAAAGCAGCCTCTCATTAGGGGAAAGATGAACAGCTGTGACAGACACTGGTCTGCTGCTGCAAATGAAGCACTTGGAGAAGAACCTCTGATACAGAGTCACGTGTATGCGGAGTGTAAGCAGCACCTCTCACCAATATCGTGTTCAGCAAGTTCTCCTTGCTCTGGTGCCTGGGGACTGACATCTCCCACAGCCTCTGTGCCGAGAAAAGATCTCTCTTTAGAAGCTCCACTCCCAACGAGGCTTTCAAACAATGTAAATAAACCACTTTTGTTTGCAAAAGATTCCACAATCGCTTTCAAGAAGTCTTCCTTGCCGTGGCTTCAGTTCAGCAGCCTATGACCTAGAAAAACATGGTGTCACATCAGAACACTCAAACAAGGACAACAGTGTTTGATGCAGTGGGTTGTTCCTGCTGCTTCCGGCTGGGAAGCAAGATTTCCCTTCAGATATTTGCAAATTCCTTACTTACACTCTCCCTGTAATTAAGCCACTCTTCTAGCATATGGGCTGACAGCAGTCCCAAGGCATTTTCAAATCCAGTTCTCCAGAGTTACTGTGAATTTTTATTATAAGGGCGCTGCAATTGTCCTCAAAATAAGTAGCTGTCAGTCTCACCTATTCAGGAACAATTCAGCCCGATGCCCGGTGTTTTCTTGGTTTTCATCTACAGCCCATAGGACAGTGAAGACTGAAAATGACTGCCTCAGCTTTACCATAATAAAAAAGAAAAAGAAAGAAAGAAAAAAAGAAAGGAAAAAAAGCAGCAAACCTGTTGGAACAAAGAAGGGAACAGAAGTGACAGGAAAAGAGCAGTATTTTCTTTTACACTTGGGACGAGCAGTGCTTACAAATAGTGTATTAGTAGGCAGAAACCAGCAGACCAGGAGACACTGGAAGTCAAATTCTATCTTAACGTCCTGCAGACACAAAGAAAAAGCCCAGTACGTGTCAGGATCAAACCGCTGCTTGCAATTCATACGCAGCCAAAATGCAGAACGTTTCATGGTGTGTTCCAAGACGCCAAGCGTGCTCTTTAACAAGCCTTTAACTCTGACATGAGCTGCTCATAAGATTAAAGCAGAACTACGGAACATCTGTAATTACTGGTTTCATTACCACACTGGCTTTTTCGGTCGCAGGCCAACATTTCCAGCACATCTTGCCCAGCCCCATCTCCTCTTATTAGTTTTGACTTTGGTTTAGGAATCTGGCGAGCAAAGAAAAGAATTGCTACAGCTTCTTGACAACAAAAAGCAAATCTCTTCATTTAGTCTTACAAGTTAGGAAACAAGCTTGTTTCTTTTCAGGAAAGGACACGAGGTGAGAAACTGAACGATTGCAAACAGCTGTAAGAGCGCACAAGAGAAAGCGATGTTCTGAGCGCAAGCACTTGTGCAAAAGGAAAACTGATTGCATTCCATAAAGCACAGAATTCAGCTTCATCAAGCTCTGCTGTCTATGCAAGAAGTGTGCGAGAGCTACTCGGGTCATTCCCCTCCCTCCCGTATCAATAACCTTAATGTCAGTTAATGCGGCTGCATTACAGAGAAGGGAACAGCCTACAGCAAATACACTCGTTAGCCCTTCAGAGTCGTTGCACTGCTGACAAGTGAAACAGCTGAGATTTTCTTCACCCCACTTGAAATCTTTCCAACAAGTACGGAAGAGTAAGATTTGGCGAGGAGACAGCCTTAAAAACAGCAGCTAGTTTTTGGAACGCAGGCGTTCAGTGCGTGCACAGCGAGAGCACTCAACTGCAACCACTGCAGGCACAAACGGAACAGGGACCGACACGGAAAGCGTTCAGGTACCACCAGGCTGCGAGTTCACACGCATCTCTCCATCGTGCCGCGCTGCTCTGCGCTGTTTCCAGCAGGAAAGTTCCAGCACGCACGTAGAAGCGTCCCGCTCCGCACAGCGCCGGCCTCGCGACCGCCGCCTGCAGCGCGACGTCAAGGCGCCCGCGGAGCCGCTCGTCTCCAGCGAGTTCCCCAGCGCCATCGCCGGGCCGCGCCGCCCGCCCGGACGCCCCGCTCCCCCACCTGCCGGCGGCCGCCAGCCCGCGCTCGCCGCTCTCCAGGAAGGCCCGCACGGAGCGGAGCGGGGCCGGGGCGGCGCGGGCTCGGCCTCGCTGAGGTCCCCCACGTCCCCGCAGCCGGAGCCCCGGAAGCGGAGCGGGCGCACGACGACAGGCATCGCCGCGGGCAGCCGGGCGGAGCCGCGCGGTGAGGACGCGATGACCGAGCGCAAAGGACCCCGCCCGGACTGCCCGCCCCGTTCGGCGGACTGACCAATGGGAGAGGCGAGGGGGCGGGGCCGAGCGCGGGCGCCCCGCCAACGGCGGCTGCCGACGCGAGGCCGCCGCGACGGCGATGGGGCCGGCGGGATGGCGGAGCCGCGGGGCTCCGCGCGGAGAAAGCGGCGCTCCGCCGCCCCGTGCCTCGGGGACGCCGGGCGGTCAGGGGAAGGCACCGCCGCCGGCCCCGTCCGTCCCCCGTCGGAATCCAGCTGTTCTCGGAGGCGGAACCGAGCCGTCCTCCGTCGTTGCGGCGAGGCGCCGTCCCCGCTGAGTGACGTCATCAGCCCCGCGACCCGAGCAGGGGGCGGCCGTGCGGAGCAGCCGGGCCTCCGAGAGCCGCCTCGGCTTCTGCAGGCGGCTGTTCGGGGGGCACCGGGGCGGGGGCCGGGCTTCAGGTGCTGCAGGGGCCGCGTGCCGCTCTGCGTTGGCCTCGTGACGTCGCTGCGGTGCTCGGGGTTCCGCTCGGCGGGGGCGGCTGCCCTGCGTCTCCCCGCCTCCCCCACCCCGTGCGTTTCACTGCCCTCCTCCCCTCCCCCTGCCACGGATCGCCCGCAACCCCCCCCGTCCCTCTGTGTGACCCCCGGGGTTGCGCCTCCCTCCCCCTTCTTCCCCCTTCGTTTCCCCCGTTCTGATCCCTGTCGTTCTCTTCCGGGCCTCCCCTCTGCGCCTCCCCCATTCTGACCCCCAGGCTCCACCTATCTGTCCCCCCGCCCTCCCGCTCCCTCCCCTGTCCCCCGTTCTGATCTCTAATGTCCCTCCACCCCGTCACGAGTCTCCCCATTCTGTGCCCTACAGTCCCCCCACTTTCCCAGTCCCCTCTATCTGACCCCCAGAATCCCCTCTCCTCCTCCCGGGTACCCCCGCTCCATTTCCCCCATTCTGATCCTTAGAGTCTGCCATCACCCCCCATTACCTTCTCTTTGACCCCCAGGGTCCCGTGTCCTCCTTGCTCCCTCCGCCTTCTGACCCCTTTTTCTGACCTCTGGAGTCCCCTGTGCTCCTCCCTGACCCCTGGAGTCAGTTCCCCCATTTTGACCTCCATTCCCCCCCAACCGGACTCCTTTTCTGCCCAATAGAAGCCCCCCACAACCCCTGGCTCTCTCCTCCCACCCCTTCCTCCCTCCAGCCCCAGATGCGCTTTCTGCCTTGCAGAGGCTCTGTTCACCCTTTTCCCTTCCACAACCCACTAAATTCCCCTCCAACTCTTTTTCAACCCCAGAGGCACCCCACTCCCCTCTTCTCCCCCAGATACTCCCCTGAGGTCTACCCCAGACTCCCACCCCATAGAAGCCCCCCACAACCTCCTCACCACTCCTAGACCCCCTTTCCTCCCTGTAGAGACCCCACTCCTTTTTTTTTCCCCCTCACAATCCTCCATCCACTCCCAGACCTGCCCTTTCTGCCCTACAAAAACCCCTTTTCCCCCTTTCAACTCCTCAAGTTGCCCTCCACAATATTCCCCTCCACAATGTACCCCTCCACCCCCAGACCCTCCTTTCCACTCACAGAAGCCTCTTTCTCCTCTTTTCCCCCTCACAATCTCCTCCCCACCCCCAGGTCCCCTTTCCACATCACAGGGCTTCTAGCCCACCACAATCCTCCAGTTTCCCTCTTCCACCCTTTCTCCACCTCCAGACCCTCTTTCCAGCTCACAGAAGCCCCACTCACACCTTTCCCCCCGTAGATTCCCCACAACCCCCTGTCCACCCCCAGACTTTCTTTCCACCTCTAGAATCAGAATCATAGAATCACCAAGGTTGGAAAAGACCTAAAAGATCACCCAGTGAGGAAGACTGTGAAGCAAAACAGACCTGGCTGGCCTGAAAGGGTCAAACAGGGAACACGCGGCCCCTCCTGAAAGGGAAGGACTGCCATGTGAAACTGGCAAGCATAAGCTACAGCTTCTTCGTTCCGTGACCAAGAGCAGAACGTGTTCTGTGGAGAGAACGCCTTTGGATCTCTGTACTGACCATAATCCACAAAGAGCTGATTAAGTAATGACGTATTGCTGTCAGCTGCATGAATGCTATCTGATTGAAGTATTGTACACTCCTGTAGCTAAAAGATATAAAAGCCCTGTAACAACAATAAACTTTGCTTCTTGCGCCACCAGAGCCTCAGCCCGTCTGTCCCAGGCGTCTTGAGCTGCTCTCCGTCATCTGGTGCCGAAACCCGGGAATCTCGGACTCCAGTGACAAAGGCGTCGCTTCCTCCCACGAGCCGCGGTTGGTGAGTTGAAATAGGGAGGTAAGGACTGGGGCATTGGACAGATTGTTAGATAAAATGGGACAAGCTGCAAGTACTGAACGAGGCCTTTTTTCTGCAGTGCTGAAATCATTATTCGTTGCCTGAGGAGTAAAAGTGACTCGGGGTCAGATTAGTCGTTCTTCAGATTTTATAGAGGAAGAATGCCCCTGGTTTCCCAGGGATGGAACTATTAATATGGAAACGTGGAACAAAGTAGGTGAAGGACTCCAGGGCTGTTATGCTGTGCATGGTCCTGAGAAGGTGCCTATGGATACCTTTACGCTTTGGACTCTAATAAAAGAATGTCTCAGAGGAGACACAGGAGATGAGAAGTGGCAGCGGACCACTCGCTCAGCAGAAAAGTTATATCCTGCCTTGCCGCCATCAAAATCTCCATCACATCCCTTCGTCCATCGGCACCCCCACCCTCCCCTCCCCAATATGAGCAACCTTTGGTTTGTAAATTAGCAAAGGACTGGCCGCCTTGTAAACCTCCTGGCACTAACATGACAAAGGATATTTTACCCCCCGATGATTGGGGAGAGTTAGAAAAAGAGGCTGCTGAATCTCACCATAAGGACTCAGCGGCTGTATTCCCAGCGTTACAGGCTGCTGATGCCGCTGTGCAGACACAACAGACAGTCCATCAGCTCCATCACATCCCCTTGCTGTTCTGCCTGCCTTTCGAGCAGGGCGAATGCCTCCCCCGCCTGGAGCAGATGCTGTGCTTATGCAACAATCTCCTATGCAATTGGCTTTGAAAGAAGCTAGGAAAGCTGAGGAAACAACAGATGAATTTTCTGGGCAACTTTTTCCGTCTCAAGTTTTCCCTGGCATACAGCATCAACTTGCAAACGGTGGCATTCTGAATGATTATGAGCCTATTCCTTTTAAACAACTGAAAGAGCTTAAAGCTGCTCATATTCTTCCCCCTTCTGACTGGAAAAGCTTGGCGAAGGCTGTGTTAAGTGGAGGTGAATATTTGCTTTGGACTTGCGAATATGCGGAACGGTTCTTCTTGTGCCCCTTTATTACCAGTTCCTCATTTTGGAGTGAACCCCAGGGGATCAATGCCTAATGATCTGTGGCAGATGGATGTCACACATGTACCTTCCTTTGGAAAATCTTCTTATGCCCATGTAACAGTTGACACTTTCTCTCACTTTGCAGTAGCCTCAGCCTTGTCTGGTGAAAAACTCTCTCATGTATGCAACCATCTTTTGCATTGTTGTAGCGTTATGGGAGCACCGGAATCATTAAGAACCGATCACGGGCAGCTTATGGAAGTAGTGGTTTTGCAACCTTTTGTCGACAAAATTCACCATGAAACTGGAATTCCACATCATCCAGAAGGCCAAGGCATAGCAGAAAAATGGAATCATTTACTGACAACTCAACGAAAGAAAATAAAAAGGGACATGGGGAATTAAAGATACTCCGTCCTCTATGTTATCACATGCATTATTTGTTTTACATTTTTTGACACTGGATGATGACGGAAAATCGGCTGCGGATGGACATTGGAGTAATAAAACAAGAGATGAACCAATGGCATACTGGAGAGATCCAATGGACGGTAAAACTTATGGTCCTGATCCTGTACTGATGTGGGGCAGAGGATACGTTTGTGTTTTCCCTACAGACGAAACCTCACCACGGTGGATACCGGAGAGAGACGTCCGACATGCCGGAAACCAAGGTGGGAAAACTGCGGAGGAAGATGCAGAGACTGACTGTAACCCAGACCTGGGAAAGAAAGATGCACGAGAGAATACGACTCGTGGCCCTAATCCTCAGGACCTTGTGGATCTCACATCACGGATGTAAAGCTGAAACATACTGGGCCTTTGTACCCAATCCTCCTATCATCCACCCGGTTCCTTGGGATGAACCCGTGCACATTCCGGTGTGCAGCAATCAAACAATGTTTATGGGGCAATATTCAGATGGACACATAATAGAGTTCTCTGCGCGTTTTAATTATTCTGGAAAGGTTGATGGTATGCCTGTATGTTTTCAGAGGAATCAAACACAATCCCTGTGTGAGAGAGTGGTAGTGCAGCAAGACTGGGATACCAATGTTTCAACAGGAATTCATTGGGCTCTGAATGTTCTCTATCTAGATTTAGCTAATGGGACAAGAGGTTCTGGAACGCCTCCCTTAAATTTTCCTTCATGTCAAAGCACCATCACTCCAAAAACAGAATTTGCACCTTTATGGAGAGCATGTCGAGCTAACGAAACGGTGTGCATTGATTCCACTATCTGGGGTTGGAATATGATAGGAAATCAAGGGCGACCAATTGATTTGGTCTCAGGAATTTGGACAAAAAACAATCCTACGTTCTATTCTAATTTATGGAAAGCAGTCGCAGCTATGGACAAAATCAAAGCAAAACGATTAAACTTGACTTGGATTCAATAAATAATAAATGGGCAATGACTGCAGAGTTACACAACTGAGTTTTATATGCGAGCTTGTGCTCCAGAACCTCCTGCCTTTTTAAGCGGACCGCTAAATATTGTAAGTAACATAGTAAACTGTACCGACTGTATAATCTCTAATTGTCTTAATAGCAGCAGTAGTTCCTTCTTGTTAGTGAAGCAACCCGATTGCGTCTATCTTCCTGTAAATTTGACACATTATTGGTATGCTGACAAGGGAATGGAAATCCTCCAAGAAGCTGCTTTGCCATTAATAGAGAGATCCAAGCGAATGGTCGGATCAATAATAGCCGGAATAGCTGCGCTCAGTGCTGCCATAGCAGTAACTACAGTCGCTTCTATTTCTTTAACAACTCGTATTCAGACAGCAGCTTATGTTAATGAGTTATCAATTAATGTATCTAAAGCGTTACAAAATCAAGCTACATGGGATGAAAAGATTGAACTGCGTCTCAACTCCTTCAAGGATACAGCAGACATCCTGGGAAGACAGTTACAAATGGTAGCTGCTCGTGAATCTCTCTTATGTCACGCAGAATACCGAGCTGTGTGACTCCTGTTGAATGCAACAATACCAAATTCTCTTGGAACAAAATACAAGATCATCTTCAAGGCACATGGAATAATGCCAACACGTCATTAGATCTTAGGGAATGGAGGCAGCACATTCACGACATGATACAGTCGCACCATATGGATCTTTCAGTAGCAACTCAAACTACTACATTTATCAGCGCTCTAAAATCTGCATTTCCGTCCTTCAAATCATTTAGAAAAGGAATTTATGGGCTGACAGTCATTGCCATAATGATAATAATAGGAATTCTTGCTTGTCCATGCTTGATGAAAATGATAACAAATAGATTCCAAAATTTGCGTATAAATCTTAAAAAATTGGAGATGGAAAACACAAAAAATAAACCACCACCACCTCTGGTCTAATAAAATAGAAAAGGGTGGAATGAGGAAGAATGTGAAGCAAAACAGAGCTGGCTGGCCTGAAAGGGTCAAACAGGGAACACGCGGCCCCTCCTGAAAGGGAAGGACTGCCATGTGAAACTGGCAAGCATAAGCTACAGCTTCTTCGTTCCGTGACCAAGAGCAGAACGTGTTCTGTGGAGAGAACGCCTTTTGATCTCTGCACTGACCATCATCCACAAAGAGCTGATTAAGTAATGACGTATTGCTGTCAGCTGCATGAATGCTATCTGATTGAAGTATTGTACACTCCTGTAGCTAAAAGATATAAAAGCCCTGTAACAACAATAAACTTTGCTTCTTGCGCCACCAGAGCCTCAGCCCGTCTGTCCCAGGCGTCTTGAGCTGCTCTCCGTCAAGGAGAGTTTGAGGATCTGAGGGATTTCACAGAAGAACTGATCCACAGCATTGCCATGGCAGAGAGGCAGTGAAAATGTATTGGCAGTGTGCAGCAGGGAATAGAGAAGCCCAGTGCCCCAGGCAGCTGCTGCCATGGTGGCACAAGCTCTGCTGTCCATCAAGGTCCCGTAGTGCAGGGGTTTGCAGATGGCAATGTTGAGTCACAAAAATGACTCTACACCAGGTTTGCACACTCTTTACTCTGAGTTATGCTTATGCAATTCTGGGTGCACTCGAACCCAACTCAATTTTACTCATATTTTACACCACATTTACTAACACTTTACTTTGGCTTTACTCACACTTCATTTTTGAGTGTGTTTCACTCACACTTTAATCAAGGTTTACTCAAATTGCTCTTCAACCTTACACACACTTTACACAGGGCTTACTCACATTAATCTCAAGGTTTTACAGACACCCTATTCCTGGTGTGAACACTCTGTCATCCGGGCCTATCCACACTTTAATACGGGTAGACTCACACCTTACTGTGGGTTTTCCTCAAACTTTACTCCACATTTACCAACACTTTGCTCCGGACCAACCCACACTTTGCTCTGGGAGTTTCTCACACTTGACTCCAAGTTTACTCACATTGGACTCCCAGTGTATTCACCATTTTCTCCAGGTTTTACTCACATTTTGCACCAGTCATGCACACTCTTCACTCTGCGTTTAGTCTTACTCTACTCTGGGCAGATTCACACCTTACTCTGGCTTTTACTCACACTTTACTCTGGGTTTATGAACACTGTACTCTGGGTTTACTCATACTTCTGTTTTGACTGTGTTCCACTCACATTTTACTCAAGGATTCCTCAAACTTTTCTTCAACATTACTCACACTTTGCTCCTGGTTTACTCACACTTTTCTCTGGGCTTTACTGGTACCCTACCCTGGGTGTGTGCACTCTCTCTTCAGGCCTACCCACACTTTACTCCGGGATTGCCTCACACTTGACTCTGAGTTTGCTCACACTTCACTCCATGTTTCCTATAGGAAAGAAAGAAGATTTCAAAGGGCACCCAAGAAAAATGTTTTCTGATTTTACAAGGTGCATCTTGTTGCTTTTGGAGCACCATTGTCCAACTGATGTTGATTGAGGGTGTCTCCTAAGGAGATCTGCACAGGCAGGAGAAGCAATTGCTTGAGGTCTGACACAGTACAGACAACCTGACTGCTCACCTCCCCAGGCCTGACGTGTCTGCTGTATGCACCTGGCACTTGCATCACTTTTCCCTACACCAGAATTCTCCACTGCAGTCTGCAGCTGGATGGTACAGTTCCTTTACACCATTCCTTTACCTGCTTCCCTAAGAGAACTGTCTGCACGCAGGCACAGGATGTTGCTTCCTGCTTTAAAACAAACAACAGTAAAGCACAATACAATTTGCCTAAAAAGAGAACACACTCCTCAGCCATATCCCACCAGTGTGGTTCACCTTCCCACTAGGACAAGTACTTTACATCAGTAGACAGGAAATGATCATTATTAATGGGGAAAAATGAAAAGGAGCAAAGCTCCACTGTGTGATCACAAGCATCCCATGCCATCTCCAAGGGCCCCAGAGATCGTGTCTGGGACAGGCAGCTTTCCAAGAGGACCTGCAGGAGAGCAGAGCCCTCTGGAAGCTGCAGATGGAACTTGGGAAGAAGGTCTCAGGGCAGTACGCTGCCAATGTTGTTTTTGTCCCTGCAGCTGCAGCCCAACCCAGCACACTCAATGCCCCCAGACAAGTCACTGGATTCCTGGGGGTGACCCAGTGCTGTGATGGCCACTGGGAAGCCAAGAAACTCTGATTTCTTCTCAGTGAACACAAACATCCATGAACCATTTTGGGTCATCGCTGTCAGACTCTCTCTACTGCTGAGTCCCTCTCCATCTGCCCTGCTGGCTCAGCAGCACCACTGCAGAGCCCTCCTTTGCCTGTGGGCCCCCCAGCTTCCCCTCTTGGGGTGGGTCCAGAGGAGGGCACTAAGATGATCAGAAGGCTGGAGCAGCTCTGCTAGGAAGAAAAGTTGAGGGAACTGGACTTGCTTAGTTTGGGGAAGAGAAGATTCTGAGGAAACTTCATTGTGCCCTTCCAGTACTTCAAGGGAATGTATAAAGAGGAGGGGGAATGGCTGTTTAGCACAGTGGCTGGTGATAGAACAAGGGGGAGCGGTTTTAAACTGAGGCTGGGGAGGTTTAGGCTAGATATTAAAAGGAGGTTTTTCACCCAGAGGGTAGTAAAGCCCTGGGACAGGTTGCCCACATAAGTTGTGGATGCCCCATCCCTGGAGGCTTTCAAGGCCAGGCTGGGTGAGAGGCTCTGGGCAGCCTGCTCTGGTGGTTGGTGACCCTGCCTGTAACAGTGGGGTTGAAACTAGATGATCTTTATAGTCCTTTTCAGTACAGGCCATTCAATATTTCTAAGACAACATAGGCATGTTTCAGAAAAAACTGAGTCATTTGTTCAGGCAGATGAGAAGACGACCCTACTGAAATTTGTCCATGACATTTTCCTCACTGCATCCTTGAGCTCCTGGTTCCGCATGCTGTAGATGAGGGGGTTTAATGATGGAGGCACCACTGAGTAGAGAAATGAAACCACCAGGTCCAAGGATGGGGAGGAGATGGATGGGGGCTTCATGTAGGCCAAAAAGTCAGTGCTGAGAAACAGGGAGAGCACAGCCAGGTGAGGGAGGCACGTGGAGAAGGCTTTGTGTCGTCCCTGCTCAGAGGGCATCCTCAGCACGGCCCTGAAGATCTGCACATAGGACACAACAATGAAAACAAAACACGCAAATACGGCAAGAACACTAAGCACAATGAAACCAATTTCCCTGAGGTAGTCTGATTCAGAGCAGGAGAGCTTGAGGATGTGGGGGATTTCACAGAAGAACTGATCCACAGCATTGCCTCGGCACAGTGGCTGAGAAAATGTACTGACAGTGTGCAGCAGAGCATGGAGAAGCCCAGTGCCCCAGGCAGCTGCTGCCATGGTGGCACAAGCTCTGCTGTCCATCAAGGTCCCGTAGTGCAGGGGCTTGCAGATGGCAACGTAGCGGTCATAGGACAGGATGGTGAGGATGCAATACTCTGCTGACATCAGAAAGACAAACAGAAAGGTCTGGGCAACACATCCAGCGTAGGAGATGTGCCTGGTGTCCCAGAGGGCATCGGCCATGGCTTTGGGGAGAGTGGTGGAGATGCAGCCCAGGTCGAGGAGGGCGAGGTTGAGCAGGAAGAAGTACATGGGGGTGTGCAGGCGGTGGTGGCAGGCTACGGCTGTGCTGATGAGGCCGTTGCCCAGGAGGGCAGCCAGGTAGATGCCCAGCAAGAGCCAGAAGTGCAGGAGCTGCAGCTGCCGCGTCTGCCAACGCCAGGAGGAGGAACTGGCTGATGGAGCTGCTGTTGGGCATCTGCAGTTCCTGCTGGGCCTGGAGTCCTGTGCAGAGTGCAGAAGATAATGACGAGTCAAGAGCTTTTTCAGAGACACTCCACCCCTATGCTATAACAGTGTTTCTTTCTCTTAGGACAGGGTTCATTTAACTCCGTAACTTGAATTTACACGAGCTTCACCATCCCTTGAGAAGTGGAAGATGAAGGAGCTCTTGCTTTCCTCTCAGTGCCTAATCATATCCCAGCCTCCTGGATACTTTCTTCCTATGACATATTTCCATTCATGTATCTTTCGTCTGTCTGCACTCAGAGTGCCCATTCCTACCTCTGTGCACTTGAATTTCTACTAGAGAAAGCTGCCTGTTTGCTGGACAAGTGCATTATTCATGTCTGCAGAGAAGCACGGAAATTTCAGCTGGTGCAATCCTTTGGGAGAAGAGGGGCTGAAAGCACATGAGGAGTTTGTGCGTGTAACTGCAGACTGAGAAACGTACAGTTCAGGACTCTTATAGCTGCGTTCATATTTCACATCTCCTTTCAGATCTCTGCCTCCAACTCATTCTCCTTCCCTAAGGACAGGTATGGGAAAATCCCTGCCTTGTCTCTCCTCTTGCAAAGTGCCCTTGGAGACACTCTGGCAGCGCTGAAGCTGTGATCCCCATGCCCCCAGCAGCAGAAGGCTCCTGCCCTGCCCTGCCCTGCCCTGCCCTGCCCTGCCGAGGGGCTCCTTCCCCCCACACATCTCCCCGCAGCGCCCTGGGCAGCTCCCCAGGCAGGCTGAGCACCGAGCCTGGCAGGCGGCAGAGTCACAGCCTGCAGTGAGACTGACCTTGTCAGAGGCTGCCAGCGATGCTCCTCCAGTGAGCTCACAGCCTGCTCACACCATACACATCCTACAAGCTCTCTCTCCTTGCTCTGCTCTCCTCCTGTCACCTGCAGGCTGTGCTGTGCACAAGAGCTGCTCCTGGGCACAGCCGTCTCTCTGCAGCACTGCCCACTTTTATGAGCTCCCTGTGTCCCAGCAGCCCGGCCCAGCTCTCCAGCAGAAGATGGCATTTTCTCTTCCTCACTGCTCTCCCTGGGGATGTCCTTAGGTCTCTGCATTGGCAGCTCCTGATAGACAACAGGGTCATCTCTGCACAGCGTACTTTGAAGTCAGATGAATTCATCACCAGTGCACAGACTGATTCCTGCAGCATTGTTTGTCCTAGCAGACTGTGTGTGCCGAGCAAAGCTGCAAACGCCCCATCTGGTGCCATGGTTTGACCATCCTTGTTATTGGCACTCCACATCGTAACATCATGTAAAGCACAGGGAATTAAGGAGTCAATACTGCAGGTCTGTGGACGGACAACTTTCTGGATGCCTGGCTCTCAGCAGAGAAGAACTGCAGACCCAGAGGACTCTGAGTTCAGAGGGGAAGATCAGCCATGGCAGGAAGTCCCAGGATCTCTCCCTTGCTCGCTGCCCTGCAGTGCGTGGCTTCGCTCCCCAGCCGTGCGCCTGCAGTTCAAAGCAAGGCTTTTGCTTTCAGACGCTCGCTCTCTCATTTTATATCATTTATTACCCTAAATTGCAATTTCAGTTTATAATATTGCGTTATCTTGCATTCCCATATCATGTTTAGTAAAATTGCATTTCCTCCTAAGATCCTTGCTGCTGATTTATTATTGTTGTTGTTATTATTATCGTTCATATTATCATTCATATCTTTATTTTTGGCCAGAAGGACTGCAGGCCTGCTGTCCTCTGTCACGGGCACAGATAGTTCTAGATGGCTCCGAGACAAGGCAGCACACTCAGTAATAGAAAACAAGCCATGTTTAAGGGGAAAAACAGGGATTTCTAGGAAAATAAGCGATATTTCAGAGGAAAAACAGGGATTTCTGGCAGAAAGAGCCATATTGAAAGGGAAAGACCACAGATTTAATGGGAAACATCGATTTTTAGCAGAAAAAGCCATATTTAAGGGGAAATGCCCCATATTTAAAGGGTAAAAGAAGGATTTCTAGCAGAAAAAGCCATATTTAAGGGGAAAAACAGGGATTTCTGTGAGAAAACCCCAGATTGAAGGGGAGAAATAAGGATTTCTAGCAGAAAAAGG
>NW_026294631.1:0-17500 GCF_026119805.1 Tympanuchus pallidicinctus
GAAAATAAGCGATATTTTAGGGGAAAAACAGGGATTTCTGTGAAAATAAGCGATATTTTAGGGGAAAAACAGGGATTTCTAAGAGAATAAGCGATATTTAAGGGGATTAACAGGGATTTCTATGAAAATAAGCGATATTTCAGGGGAAAAACAGGGATTTCTATGAAAATAAGCGATATTTTAGGGGAAAAACAGGGATTTCTGTGACAATAAGCGATATTTTAGGGGAAAAACAGGGATTTCTATGAAAATAAGCGATATTTTAGGGGAAAAACAGGGATTTCTATGAAAATAAGCGATATTTGAGGGGAAAAACAGGGATTTCTGTGAAAATAAGCGATATTTTAGGGGAAAAACAGGGATTTCTGTGAAAATAAGCGATATTTAGGGGAAAAACAGGGATTTCTATGAAAATAAGCGATATTTTAGGGAAAAACAGGGATTTCTGTGAAAATAAGCGATATTTCAGGGGAAAAACAGGGATTTCTATGAAAATAAGCGATATTTTAGGGGAAAAACAGGGATTTCTATGAAAATAAGCGATATTTAAGGGGAAAAACAGGGATTTCTATGAAAATAAGCGATATTTGAGGGGGAAAAACAGGGATTTCTGTGAAAATAAGCGATATTTTATGGGAAAAACAGGGATTTCTATGAAAATAAGCGATATTTTAGGGGAAAAACAGGGATTTCTAGGAAAATAAGCGATATTTTAGGGGAAAAACAGGGATTTCTGTGAAAATAAGCGATATTTTAGGGGAAAAACAGGGATTTCTGTGAAAATAAGCGATATTTTAGGGGAAAAACAGGGATTTCTGTGAAAATAAGCGATATTTTAGGGGAAAAACAGGGATTTCTGTGAAAATAAGCGATATTTTAGGGGAAAAACAGGGATTTCTATGAAAATAAGCGATATTTTAGGGGAAAAACAGGGATTTCTGTGAAAATAAGCGATATTTTAGGGGAAAAACAGGGATTTCTGTGAAAATAAGCGATATTTTAGGGGAAAAACAGGGATTTCTGTGAAAATAAGCGATATTTTAGGGGAAAAACAGGGATTTCTGTGAAAATAAGCGATATTTAAGGGGAAAAACAGGGATTTCTGTGAAAATAAGCGATATTTTAGGGGAAAAACAGGGATTTCTGTGAAAATAAGCGATATTTTAGGGGAAAAACAGGGATTTCTGTGAAAATAAGCGATATTTCAGGGGAAAAACAGGGATTTCTGTGAAAATAAGCGATATTTTAGGGGAAAAACAGGGATTTCTGTGAAAATAAGCGATATTTTAGGGGAAAAACAGGGATTTCTGTGAAAATAAGCGATATTTTAGGGGAAAAACAGGGATTTCTGTGAAAATAAGCGATATTTTAGGGGAAAAACAGGGATTTCTGTGAAAATAAGCGATATTTTAAGGGGAAAAACAGGGATTTCTAGGAAAATAAGCGATATTTCAGGGGAAAAACAGGGATTTCTAGGAAAATAAGCGATATTTTAGGGGAAAAACAGGGATTTCTGTGAAAATAAGCGATATTTTATGGGAAAAACAGGGATTTCTGTGAAAATAAGCGATATTTTAGGGGAAAAACAGGGATTTCTGTGAAAATAAGCGATATTTTAGGGGAAAAACAGGGATTTCTAAGAGAATAAGCGATATTTTAGGGGAAAAACAGGGATTTCTGTGAAAATAAGCGATATTTTAGGGGAAAAACAGGGATTTCTGTGAAAATAAGCGATATTTTAGGGGAAAAACAGGGATTTCTGTGAAAATAAGCGATATTTTAGGGGAAAAACAGGGATTTCCGTGAAAATAAGCGATATTTTAGGGGAAAAACAGGGATTTCTGTGAAAATAAGCGATATTTTAGGGGAAAAACAGGGATTTCTGTGAAAATAAGCGATATTTTAGGGGAAAAACAGGGATTGCTAGGAAAATAAGCGATATTTTAGGGGAAAAACAGGGATTTCTGTGAAAATAAGCGATATTTTATGGGAAAAACAGGGATTTCTATGAAAATAAGCGATATTTTAGGGGAAAAACAGGGATTTCTGTGAAAATAAGCGATATTTAAGGGGAAAAACAGGGATTTCTATGAAAATAAGCGATATTTTAGGGGAAAAACAGGGATTTCTGTGAAAATAAGCGATATTTTAGGGGAAAAACAGGGATTTCTGTGAAAATAAGCGATATTTTAGGGGAAAAACAGGGATTTCTGTGAAAATAAGCGATATTTTAGGGGAAAAACAGGGATTTCTGTGAAAATAAGCGATATTTTAGGGGAAAAACAGGGATTTCTGTGAAAATAAGCGATATTTTATGGGAAAAACAGGGATTTCATGGAAAATAAGCGATATTTTAGGGGAAAAACAGGGATTTCTGTGAAAATAAGCGATATTTTAGGGGAAAAACAGGGATTTCTGTGAAAATAAGCGATATTTTAGGGGAAAAACAGGGATTTCTGTGAAAATAAGCGATATTTTAGGGGAAAAACAGGGATTTCTGTGAAAATAAGCGATATTTTAGGGGAAAAACAGGGATTTCTGTGAAAATAAGCGATATTTTAGGGGAAAAACAGGGATTTCTGTGAAAATAAGCGATATTTAAGGGGAAAAACAGGGATTTCTGTGAAAATAAGCGATATTTTAGGGGAAAAACAGGGATTTCTGTGAAAATAAGCGATATTTTAGGGGAAAAACAGGGATTTCTATGAAAATAAGCGATATTTTAGGGGAAAAACAGGGATTTCTGTGAAAATAAGCGATATTTTAGGGGAAAAACAGGGATTTCTGTGAAAATAAGCGATATTTTAGGGGAAAAACAGGGATTTCTGTGAAAATAAGCGATATTTTAGGGGAAAAACAGGGATTTCTATGAAAATAAGCGATATTTTAGGGGAAAAACAGGGATTTCTGTGAAAATAAGCGATATTTTAGGGGAAAAACAGGGATTTCTGTGAAAATAAGCGATATTTTAGGGGAAAAACAGGGATGTGTATGAAAATAAGCGATATTTTAGGGGAAAAACAGGGATTTCTGTGAAAATAAGCGATATTTTAGGGGAAAAACAGGGATTTCTGTGAAAATAAGCGATATTTTAGGGGAAAAACAGGGATTTCTGTGAAAATAAGCGATATTTTAGGGGAAAAACAGGGATTTCTAGGAAAATAAGCGATATTTTAGGGGAAAAACAGGGATTTCTAGGAAAATAAGCGATATTTTAGGGGAAAAACAGGGATTTCTTTGAAAATAAGCGATATTTTATGGGAAAAACAGGGATTTCTATGAAAATAAGCGATATTTTAGGGGAAAAACAGGGATTTCTGTGAAAATAAGCGATATTTTAGGGGAAAAACAGGGATTTCTAAGAGAATAAGCGATATTTTAGGGGAAAAACAGGGATTTCTGTGAAAATAAGCGATATTTTAGGGGAAAAACAGGGATTTCTGTGAAAATAAGCGATATTTTAGGGGAAAAACAGGGATTTCTGTGAAAATAAGCGATATTTCAGGGGAAAAACAGGGATTTCTGTGAAAATAAGCGATATTTTAGGGGAAAAACAGGGATTTCTGTGAAAATAAGCGATATTTTAGGGGAAAAACAGGGATTTCTATGAAAATAAGCGATATTTTAGGGGAAAAACAGGGATTTCTGTGAAAATAAGCGATATTTTAGGGGAAAAACAGGGATTTCATTGAAAATAAGTGATATTTTAGGGGAAAAACAGGGATTTCTGTGAAAATAAGCGATATTTTAGGGGAAAAACAGGGATTTCTGTGAAAATAAGCGATATTTCAGGGGAAAAACAGGGATTTCTGTGAAAATAAGCGATATTTTAGGGGAAAAACAGGGATTTCTGTGAAAATAAGCGATATTTTAGGGGAAAAACAGGGATTTCTATGAAAATAAGCGATATTTTAGGGGAAAAACAGGGATTTCTGTGAAAATAAGCGATATTTTAGGGGAAAAACAGGGATTTCTAAGAGAATAAGCGATATTTGAGGGGAAAAACAGGGATTTCTGTGAAAATAAGCGATATTTTAGGGGAAAAACAGGGATTTCTGTGAAAATAAGCGATATTTTAGGGGAAAAACAGGGATTTCTAAGAGAATAAGCGATATTTGAGGGGAAAAACAGGGATTTCTGTGAAAATAAGCGATATTTGAGGGGAAAAACAGGGATTTCTTTGAAAATAAGCGATATTTTAGGGGAAAAACAGGGATTTCTGTGAAAATAAGCGATATTTTAGGGGAAAAACAGGGATTTCTAAGAGAATAAGCGATATTTAAGGGGATTAACAGGGATTTCTATGAAAATAAGCGATATTTTAGGGGAAAAACAGGGATTTCTATGAAAATAAGCGATATTTTAGGGGAAAAACAGGGATTTCTGTGAAAATAAGCGATATTTTAGGGGAAAAACAGGGATTTCTATGAAAATAAGCGATATTTGAGTGGAAAAACAGGGATTTCTATGAAAATAAGCGATATTTCAGGGGAAAAACAGGGATTTCTGTGAAAATAAGCGATATTTTAGGGGAAAAACAGGGATTTCTGAGAAAATAAGCGATATTTTAGGGGAAAAACAGGGATTTCTATGAAAATAAGCGATATTTTAGGGGAAAAACAGGGATTTCTATGAAAATAAGCGATATTTTAGGGGAAAAACAGGGATTTCTGTGAAAATAAGCGATATTTTAGGGGAAAAACAGGGATTTCTATGAAAATAAGCGATATTTTAGGGGAAAAACAGGGATTTCTGTGAAAATAAGCGATATTTTAGGGGAAAAACAGGGATTTCTATGAAAATAAGCGATATTTTAGGGGAAAAACAGGGATTTCTGTGAAAATAAGCGATATTTTAGGGGAAAAACAGGGATTTCTGTGAAAATAAGCGATATTTTAGGGGAAAAACAGGGATTTCTGTGAAAATAAGCGATATTTTAGGGGAAAAACAGGGATTTCTATGAAAATAAGCGACATTTAAGGGGAAAAACAGGGATTTCTGTGAAAATAAGCGATATTTAAGGGGAAAAACAGGGATTTCTGTGAAAATAAGCGATATTTTAGGGGAAAAACAGGGATTTCTGTGAAAATAAGCGATATTTTAGGGGAAAAACAGGGATTTCTATGAAAATAAGCGATATTTTAGGGGAAAAACAGGGATTTCTAGGAAAATAAGCGATATTTAAGGGGAAAAACAGGGATTTCTGTGAAAATAAGCGATATTTTAGGGGAAAAACAGGGATTTCTGTGAAAATAAGCGATATTTTAGGGGAAAAACAGGGATTTCTGTGAAAATAAGCGATATTTTAGGGGAAAAACAGGGATTTCTGTGAAAATAAGCGATATTTTAGGGGAAAAACAGGGATTTCTGTGAAAATAAGCGATATTTAAGGGGAAAAACAGGGATTTCTAGGAAAATAAGCGACATTTAAGGGGAAAAACAGGGATTTCTGTGAAAATAAGCGATATTTCAGGGGAAAAACAGGGATTTCTGTGAAAATAAGCGATATTTTAGGGGAAAAACAGGGATTTCTGTGAAAATAAGCGATATTTTAGGGGAAAAACAGGGATTTCTATGAAAATAAGCGATATTTGAGTGGAAAAACAGGGATTTCTAGGAAAATAAGCGATATTTTAGGGGAAAAACAGGGATTTCTGTGAAAATAAGCGATATTTTAGGGGAAAAACAGGGATTTCTGTGAAAATAAGCGATATTTTAGGGGAAAAACAGGGATTTCTGTGAAAATAAGCGATATTTTAGGGGAAAAACAGGGATTTCTAGGAAAATAAGCGATATTTTAGGGGAAAAACAGGGATTTCTGTGAAAATAAGCGATATTTTAGGGGAAAAACAGGGATTTCTATGAAAATAAGCGATATTTTAGGGGAAAAACAGGGATTTCTGTGAAAATAAGCGATATTTTAGGGGAAAAACAGGGATTTCTGTGAAAATAAGCGATATTTTAGGGGAAAAACAGGGATTTCTGTGAAAATAAGCGATATTTTAGGGGAAAAACAGGGATTTCTGTGAAAATAAGCGATATTTTAGGGGAAAAACAGGGATTTCTGTGAAAATAAGCGATATTTTAGGGGAAAAACAGGGATTTCTGTGAAAATAAGCGATATTTTAGGGGAAAAACAGGGATTTCTGTGAAAATAAGCGATATTTTAGGGGAAAAACAGGGATTTCTAGGAAAATAAGCGATATTTTAGGGGAAAAACAGGGATTTCTGTGAAAATAAGCGATATTTTAGGGGAAAAACAGGGATTTCTGTGAAAATAAGCGATATTTTAGGGGAAAAACAGGGATTTCTGTGAAAATAAGCGATATTTTAGGGGAAAAACAGGGATTTCTGTGAAAATAAGCGATATTTTAGGGGAAAAACAGGGATTTCTGTGAAAATAAGCGATATTTTAGGGGAAAAACAGGGATTTCTATGAAAATAAGCGATATTTTAGGGGAAAAACAGGGATTTCTGTGAAAATAAGCGATATTTTAGGGGAAAAACAGGGATTTCTGTGAAAATAAGCGATATTTTAGGGGAAAAACAGGGATTTCTGTGAAAATAAGCGATATTTTAGGGGAAAAACAGGGATGTGTATGAAAATAAGCGATATTTTAGGGGAAAAACAGGGATTTCTGTGAAAATAAGCGATATTTTAGGGGAAAAACAGGGATTTCTGTGAAAATAAGCGATATTTTAGGGGAAAAACAGGGATTTCTGTGAAAATAAGCGATATTTTAGGGGAAAAACAGGGATTTCTGTGAAAATAAGCGATATTTTAGGGGAAAAACAGGGATTTCTGTGAAAATAAGCGATATTTTAGGGGAAAAACAGGGATTTCTGTGAAAATAAGCGATATTTTAGGGGAAAAACAGGGATTTCTGTGAAAATAAGCGATATTTTAGGGGAAAAACAGGGATTTCTAGAAAAATAAGCGATATTTTAGGGGAAAAACAGGGATTTCTGTGAAAATAAGCGATATTTAAGGGGAAAAACAGGGATTTCTATGAAAATAAGCGATATTTAAGGGGAAAAACAGGGATTTCTGTGAAAATAAGCGATATTTTAGGGGAAAAACAGGGATTTCTGTGAAAATAAGCGATATTTTAGGGGAAAAACAGGGATTTCTGTGAAAATAAGCGATATTTTAGGGGAAAAACAGGGATTTCTATGAAAATAAGCGATATTTTAGGGGAAAAACAGGGATTTCTGTGAAAATAAGCGATATTTTAGGGGAAAAACAGGGATTTCTAGGAAAATAAGCGATATTTTAGGGGAAAAACAGGTATTTCTGTGAAAATAAGCGATATTTTAGGGGAAAACAAGGATTTCTATGAAAATAAGCGATATTTTAGGGGAAAAACAGGGATTTCTGTGAAAATAAGCGATATTTTAGGGGAAAAACAGGGATTTCTGTGAAAATAAGCGATATTTTAGGGGAAAAACAGGGATTTCTGTGAAAATAAGCGATATTTTAGGGGAAAAACAGGGATTTCTATGAAAATAAGCGATATTTTAGGGGAAAAACAGGGATTTCTGTGAAAATAAGCGATATTTTAGGGGAAAAACAGGGATTTCTGTGAAAATAAGCGATATTTTAGGGGAAAAACAGGGATTTCTGTGAAAATAAGCGATATTTTAGGGGAAAAACAGGGATTTCTGTGAAAATAAGCGATATTTTAGGGGAAAAACAGGGATTTCTGTGAAAATAAGCGATATTTTAGGGGAAAAACAGGGATTTCTGTGAAAATAAGCGATATTTTAGGGGAAAAACAGGGATTTCTGTGAAAATAAGCGATATTTTAGGGGAAAAACAGGGATTTCTGTGAAAATAAGCGATATTTTAGGGGAAAAACAGGGATTTCTGTGAAAATAAGCGATATTTTAGGGGAAAAACAGGGATGTGTATGAAAATAAGCGATATTTTAGGGGAAAAACAGGGATTTCTATGAAAATAAGCGATATTTTAGGGGAAAAACAGGGATTTCTGTGAAAATAAGCGATATTTTAGGGGAAAAACAGGGATTTCTGTGAAAATAAGCGATATTTTAGGGGAAAAACAGGGATTTCTGTGAAAATAAGCGATATTTTAGGGGAAAAACAGGGATTTCTGTGAAAATAAGCGATATTTTAGGGGAAAAACAGGGATTTCTGTGAAAATAAGCGATATTTTAGGGGAAAAACAGGGATTTCTGTGAAAATAAGCGATATTTTAGGGGAAAAACAGGGATTTCTGTGAAAATAAGCGATATTTTAGGGGAAAAACAGGGATTTCTGTGAAAATAAGCGATATTTTAGGGGAAAAACAGGGATTTCTGTGAAAATAAGCGATATTTTAGGGGAAAAACAGGGATTTCTGTGAAAATAAGCGATATTTTAGGGGAAAAACAGGGATTTCTGTGAAAATAAGCGATATTTTAGGGGAAAAACAGGGATTTCTAGGAAAATAAGCGATATTTTAGGGGAAAAACAGGGATTTCTGTGAAAATAAGCGATATTTTAGGGGAAAAACAGGGATTTCTGTGAAAATAAGCGATATTTTAGGGGAAAAACAGGGATTTCTGTGAAAATAAGCGATATTTTAGGGGAAAAACAGGGATGTGTATGAAAATAAGCGATATTTTAGGGGAAAAACAGGGATTTCTGTGAAAATAAGCGATATTTTAGGGGAAAAACAGGGATTTCTGTGAAAATAAGCGATATTTTAGGGGAAAAACAGGGATTTCTGTGAAAATAAGCGATATTTTAGGGGAAAAACAGGGATTTCTGTGAAAATAAGCGATATTTTAGGGGAAAAACAGGGATTTCTGTGAAAATAAGCGATATTTTAGGGGAAAAACAGGGATTTCTGTGAAAATAAGCGATATTTTAGGGGAAAAACAGGGATTTCTGTGAAAATAAGCGATATTTTAGGGGAAAAACAGGGATTTCTGTGAAAATAAGCGATATTTTAGGGGAAAAACAGGGATTTCTATGAAAATAAGCGATATTTTAGGGGAAAAACAGGGATTTCTGTGAAAATAAGCGATATTTTAGGGGAAAAACAGGGATTTCTGTGAAAATAAGCGATATTTTAGGGGAAAAACAGGGATTTCTATGAAAATAAGCGATATTTTAGGGGAAAAACAGGGATTTCTGTGAAAATAAGCGATATTTTAGGGGAAAAACAGGGATTTCTGTGAAAATAAGCGATATTTTAGGGGAAAAACAGGGATTTCTGTGAAAATAAGCGATATTTTAGGGGAAAAACAGGGATTTCTGTGAAAATAAGCGATATTTTAGGGGAAAAACAGGGATTTCTGTGAAAATAAGCGATATTTTAGGGGAAAAACAGGGATTTCTGTGAAAATAAGCGATATTTTAGGGGAAAAACAGGGATTTCTGTGAAAATAAGCGATATTTTAGGGGAAAAACAGGGATTTCTGTGAAAATAAGCGATATTTTAGGGGAAAAACAGGGATTTCTAGAAAAATAAGCGATATTTTAGGGGAAAAACAGGGATTTCTGTGAAAATAAGCGATATTTTAGGGGAAAAACAGGGATTTCTGTGAAAATAAGCGATATTTAAGGGGAAAAACAGGGATTTCTGTGAAAATAAGCGATATTTTAGGGGAAAAACAGGGATTTCTGTGAAAATAAGCGATATTTTAGGGGAAAAACAGGGATTTCTGTGAAAATAAGCGATATTTTAGGGGAAAAACAGGGATTTCTGTGAAAATAAGCGATATTTTAGGGGAAAAACAGGGATTTCTATGAAAATAAGCGATATTTTAGGGGAAAAACAGGGATTTCTGTGAAAATAAGCGATATTTTAGGGGAAAAACAGGGATTTCTGTGAAAATAAGCGATATTTTAGGGGAAAAACAGGGATTTCTGTGAAAATAAGCGATATTTTAGGGGAAAAACAGGGATTTCTGTGAAAATAAGCGATATTTTAGGGGAAAAACAGGGATTTCTGTGAAAATAAGCGATATTTTAGGGGAAAAACAGGGATTTCTGTGAAAATAAGCGATATTTTAGGGGAAAAACAGGGATTTCTGTGAAAATAAGCGATATTTTAGGGGAAAAACAGGGATTTCTGTGAAAATAAGCGATATTTTAGGGGAAAAACAGGGATTTCTGTGAAAATAAGCGATATTTTAGGGGAAAAACAGGGATTTCTGTGAAAATAAGCGATATTTTAGGGGAAAAACAGGGATTTCTGTGAAAATAAGCGATATTTTAGGGGAAAAACAGGGATTTCTGTGAAAATAAGCGATATTTTAGGGGAAAAACAGGGATTTCTGTGAAAATAAGCGATATTTTAGGGGAAAAACAGGGATTTCTGTGAAAATAAGCGATATTTTAGGGGAAAAACAGGGATTTCTGTGAAAATAAGCGATATTTTAGGGGAAAAACAGGGATTTCTGTGAAAATAAGCGATATTTCAGGGGAAAAACAGGGATTTCTGTGAAAATAAGCGATATTTTAGGGGAAAAACAGGGATGTGTATGAAAATAAGCGATATTTTAGGGGAAAAACAGGGATTTCTGTGAAAATAAGCGATATTTTAGGGGAAAAACAGGGATTTCTGTGAAAATAAGCGATATTTTAGGGGAAAAACAGGGATTTCTGTGAAAATAAGCGATATTTTAGGGGAAAAACAGGGATTTCTGTGAAAATAAGCGATATTTTAGGGGAAAAACAGGGATTTCTGTGAAAATAAGCGATATTTTAGGGGAAAAACAGGGATTTCTGTGAAAATAAGCGATATTTTAGGGGAAAAACAGGGATTTCTGTGAAAATAAGCGATATTTTAGGGGAAAAACAGGGATTTCTGTGAAAATAAGCGATATTTTAGGGGAAAAACAGGGATTTCTGTGAAAATAAGCGATATTTTAGGGGAAAAACAGGGATTTCTGTGAAAATAAGCGATATTTTAGGGGAAAAACAGGGATTTCTGTGAAAATAAGCGATATTTTAGGGGAAAAACAGGGATTTCTGTGAAAATAAGCGATATTTTAGGGGAAAAACAGGGATTTCTGTGAAAATAAGCGATATTTTAGGGGAAAAACAGGGATTTCTGTGAAAATAAGCGATATTTTAGGGGAAAAACAGGGATTTCTGTGAAAATAAGCGATATTTTAGGGGAAAAACAGGGATGTGTATGAAAATAAGCGATATTTTAGGGGAAAAACAGGGATTTCTGTGAAAATAAGCGATATTTTAGGGGAAAAACAGGGATTTCTGTGAAAATAAGCGATATTTTAGGGGAAAAACAGGGATTTCTGTGAAAATAAGCGATATTTTAGGGGAAAAACAGGGATTTCTGTGAAAATAAGCGATATTTTAGGGGAAAAACAGGGATTTCTAAGAGAATAAGCGATATTTTAGGGGAAAAACAGGGATTTCTGTGAAAATAAGCGATATTTTAGGGGAAAAACAGGGATTTCTGTGAAAATAAGCGATATTTTAGGGGAAAAACAGGGATTTCTATGAAAATAAGCGATATTTTAGGGGAAAAACAGGGATTTCTGTGAAAATAAGCGATATTTTAGGGGAAAAACAGGGATTTCTGTGAAAATAAGCGATATTTTAGGGGAAAAACAGGGATTTCTGTGAAAATAAGCGATATTTTAGGGGAAAAACAGGGATTTCTATGAAAATAAGCGATATTTTAGGGGAAAAACAGGGATTTCTGTGAAAATAAGCGATATTTTAGGGGAAAAACAGGGATTTCTGTGAAAATAAGCGATATTTTAGGGGAAAAACAGGGATTTCTGTGAAAATAAGCGATATTTTAGGGGAAAAACAGGGATTTCTGTGAAAATAAGCGATATTTTAGGGGAAAAACAGGGATTTCTGTGAAAATAAGCGATATTTTAGGGGAAAAACAGGGATTTCTGTGAAAATAAGCGATATTTTAGGGGAAAAACAGGGATTTCTGTGAAAATAAGCGATATTTTAGGGGAAAAACAGGGATTTCTGTGAAAATAAGCGATATTTTAGGGGAAAAACAGGGATTTCTGTGAAAATAAGCGATATTTTAGGGGAAAAACAGGGATTTCTGTGAAAATAAGCGATATTTTAGGGGAAAAACAGGGATTTCTGTGAAAATAAGCGATATTTTAGGGGAAAAACAGGGATTTCTGTGAAAATAAGCGATATTTTAGGGGAAAAACAGGGATTTCTGTGAAAATAAGCGATATTTTAGGGGAAAAACAGGGATTTCTGTGAAAATAAGCGATATTTTAGGGGAAAAACAGGGATTTCTGTGAAAATAAGCGATATTTTAGGGGAAAAACAGGGATTTCTGTGAAAATAAGCGATATTTTAGGGGAAAAACAGGGATTTCTGTGAAAATAAGCGATATTTTAGGGGAAAAACAGGGATTTCTGTGAAAATAAGCGATATTTTAGGGGAAAAACAGGGATTTCTGTGAAAATAAGCGATATTTTAGGGGAAAAACAGGGATTTCTGTGAAAATAAGCGATATTTTAGGGGAAAAACAGGGATTTCTGTGAAAATAAGCGATATTTTAGGGGAAAAACAGGGATTTCTGTGAAAATAAGCGATATTTTAGGGGAAAAACAGGGATTTCTGTGAAAATAAGCGATATTTTAGGGGAAAAACAGGGATTTCTGTGAAAATAAGCGATATTTTAGGGGAAAAACAGGGATTTCTGTGAAAATAAGCGATATTTTAGGGGAAAAACAGGGATTTCATTGAAAATAAGCGATATTTTAGGGGAAAAACAGGGATTTCTGTGAAAATAAGCGATATTTTAGGGGAAAAACAGGGATTTCTATGAAAATAAGCGATATTTTAGGGGAAAAACAGGGATTTCTATGAAAATAAGCGATATTTTAGGGGAAAAACAGGGATTTCTGTGAAAATAAGCGATATTTTAGGGGAAAAACAGGGATTTCTGTGAAAATAAGCGATATTTTAGGGGAAAAACAGGGATTTCTGTGAAAATAAGCGATATTTTAGGGGAAAAACAGGGATTTCTGTGAAAATAAGCGATATTTTAGGGGAAAAACAGGGATTTCTGTGAAAATAAGCGATATTTTAGGGGAAAAACAGGGATTTCTGTGAAAATAAGCGATATTTTAGGGGAAAAACAGGGATTTCTGTGAAAATAAGCGATATTTTAGGGGAAAAACAGGGATTTCTGTGAAAATAAGCGATATTTTAGGGGAAAAACAGGGATTTCTAGGAAAATAAGCGATATTTTAGGGGAAAAACAGGGATTTCTGTGAAAATAAGCGATATTTTAGGGGAAAAACAGGGATTTCTGTGAAAATAAGCGATATTTTAGGGGAAAAACAGGGATTTCTGTGAAAATAAGCGATATTTTAGGGGAAAAACAGGGATTTCTGTGAAAATAAGCGATATTTTAGGGGAAAAACAGGGATTTCTGTGAAAATAAGCGATATTTTAGGGGAAAAACAGGGATTTCTGTGAAAATAAGCGATATTTTAGGGGAAAAACAGGGATTTCTGTGAAAATAAGCGATATTTTAGGGGAAAAACAGGGATTTCTGTGAAAATAAGCGATATTTTAGGGGAAAAACAGGGATTTCTGTGAAAATAAGCGATATTTTAGGGGAAAAACAGGGATTTCTGTGAAAATAAGCGATATTTTAGGGGAAAAACAGGGATTTCTGTGAAAATAAGCGATATTTTAGGGGAAAAACAGGGATTTCTGTGAAAATAAGCGATATTTTAGGGGAAAAACAGGGATTTCTGTGAAAATAAGCGATATTTTAGGGGAAAAACAGGGATTTCTGTGAAAATAAGCGATATTTTAGGGGAAAAACAGGGATTTCTGTGAAAATAAGCGATATTTTAGGGGAAAAACAGGGATTTCTGTGAAAATAAGCGATATTTTAGGGGAAAAACAGGGATTTCTGTGAAAATAAGCGATATTTTAGGGGAAAAACAGGGATTTCTGTGAAAATAAGCGATATTTTAGGGGAAAAACAGGGATTTCTGTGAAAATAAGCGATATTTTAGGGGAAAAACAGGGATTTCTGTGAAAATAAGCGATATTTTAGGGGAAAAACAGGGATTTCTGTGAAAATAAGCGATATTTTAGGGGAAAAACAGGGATTTCTGTGAAAATAAGCGATATTTTAGGGGAAAAACAGGGATTTCTGTGAAAATAAGCGATATTTTAGGGGAAAAACAGGGATTTCTGTGAAAATAAGCGATATTTTAGGGGAAAAACAGGGATTTCTGTGAAAATAAGCGATATTTTAGGGGAAAAACAGGGATTTCTGTGAAAATAAGCGATATTTTAGGGGAAAAACAGGGATTTCTGTGAAAATAAGCGATATTTTAGGGGAAAAACAGGGATTTCTGTGAAAATAAGCGATATTTTAGGGGAAAAACAGGGATTTCGAGGAAAATAAGCGATATTTTAGGGGAAAAACAGGGATTTCTGTGAAAATAAGCGATATTTTAGGGGAAAAACAGGGATTTCTGTGAAAATAAGCGATATTTTAGGGGAAAAACAGGGATTTCTGTGAAAATAAGCGATATTTTAGGGGAAAAACAGGGATTTCTGTGAAAATAAGCGATATTTTAGGGGAAAAACAGGGATTTCTGTGAAAATAAGCGATATTTTAGGGGAAAAACAGGGATTTCTGTGAAAATAAGCGATATTTTAGGGGAAAAACAGGGATTTCTGTGAAAATAAGCGATATTTTAGGGGAAAAACAGGGATTTCTGTGAAAATAAGCGATATTTTAGGGGAAAAACAGGGATTTCTGTGAAAATAAGCGATATTTTAGGGGAAAAACAGGGATTTCTGTGAAAATAAGCGATATTTTAGGGGAAAAACAGGGATTTCTGTGAAAATAAGCGATATTTTAGGGGAAAAACAGGGATTTCTGTGAAAATAAGCGATATTTTAGGGGAAAAACAGGGATTTCTGTGAAAATAAGCGATATTTTAGGGGAAAAACAGGGATTTCTGTGAAAATAAGCGATATTTTAGGGGAAAAACAGGGATTTCTGTGAAAATAAGCGATATTTTAGGGGAAAAACAGGGATTTCTGTGAAAATAAGCGATATTTTAGGGGAAAAACAGGGATTTCTGTGAAAATAAGCGATATTTTAGGGGAAAAACAGGGATTTCTGTGAAAATAAGCGATATTTTAGGGGAAAAACAGGGATTTCTGTGAAAATAAGCGATATTTTAGGGGAAAAACAGGGATTTCTGTGAAAATAAGCGATATTTTAGGGGAAAAACAGGGATTTCTGTGAAAATAAGCGATATTTTAGGGGAAAAACAGGGATTTCTGTGAAAATAAGCGATATTTTAGGGGAAAAACAGGGATTTCTGTGAAAATAAGCGATATTTTAGGGGAAAAACAGGGATTTCTGTGAAAATAAGCGATATTTTAGGGGAAAAACAGGGATTTCTGTGAAAATAAGCGATATTTTAGGGGAAAAACAGGGATTTCTGTGAAAATAAGCGATATTTTAGGGGAAAAACAGGGATGTGTATGAAAATAAGCGATATTTTAGGGGAAAAACAGGGATTTCTGTGAAAATAAGCGATATTTTAGGGGAAAAACAGGGATTTCTATGAAAATAAGCGATATTTCAGGGGAAAAACAGGGATTTCTGTGAAAATAAGCGATATTTTAGGGGAAAAACAGGGATTTCTGTGAAAATAAGCGATATTTTAGGGGAAAAACAGGGATTTCTGTGAAAATAAGCGATATTTTAGGGGAAAAACAGGGATTTCTGTGAAAATAAGCGATATTTTAGGGGAAAAACAGGGATTTCGAGGAAAATAAGCGATATTTTAGGGGAAAAACAGGGATTTCTGTGAAAATAAGCGATATTTTAGGGGAAAAACAGGGATTTCTGTGAAAATAAGCGATATTTTAGGGGAAAAACAGGGATTTCTGTGAAAATAAGCGATATTTTAGGGGAAAAACAGGGATTTCTGTGAAAATAAGCGATATTCTAGGGGAAAAACAGGGATTTCGAGGAAAATAAGCGATATTTTAGGGGAAAAACAGGGATTTCGAGGAAAATAAGCGATATTTTAGGGGAAAAACAGGGATTTCTGTGAAAATAAGCGATATTTTAGGGGAAAAACAGGGATTTCTATGAAAATAAGCGATATTTTAGGGGAAAAACAGGGATTTCTATGAAAATAAGCGATATTTCAGGGGAAAAACAGGGATTTCTGTGAAAATAAGGGATATTTTAGGGGAAAAACAGGGATTTCGGTGAAAACAAGCGATATTTTAGGGGAAAAACAGGGATTTCTGTGAAAATAAGCGATATTTTAGGGGAAAAACAGGGATTTCTGTGAAAATAAGCGATATTTTAGGGGAAAAACAGGGATTTCTGTGAAAATAAGCGATATTTTAGGGGAAAAACAGGGATTTCTGTGAAAATAAGCGATATTTTAGGGGAAAAACAGGGATTTCTGTGAAAATAAGCGATATTTTAGGGGAAAACGAGGGATTTCTATGAAAATAAGCGATATTTTAGGGGAAAAACAGGGATTTCGATGAAAATAAGCGATATTTTAGGGGAAAAACAGGGATTTCTGTGAAAATAAGCGATATTTCAGGGGAAAAACTGGGATTTCTAGAAAAATAAGCGATATTTCAGGGGAAAAACAGGGATTTCTAGAAAAATAAGCAATATTTTAGGGGAAAAACACGGATTTCTGTGAAAATAAGCGATATTTTAGGGGAAAAACAGGGATTTCTGTGAAAATAAGCGATATTTAAGGGGAAAAACAGGGATTTCGATGAAAATAAGCGATATTTAAGGGGAAAAACAGGGATTTCGATGAAAATAAGCGATATTTTAGGGGAAAAACAGGGATTTCTAGGAAAATAAGCGATATTTTAGGGGAAAAACAGGGATTTCTGTGAAAATAAGCGATATTTCAGGGGAAAAACAGGGATTTCTGTGAAAATAAGCGATATTTTAGGGGAAAAACAGGGATTTCTATGAAAATAAGTGATATTTTAGGGGAAAAACAGGGATTTCTATGAAAATAAGCGATATTTCAGGGGAAAAACAGGGATTTCTGTGAAAATAAGCGATATTTTAGGGGAAAAACAGGGATTTCTGTGAAAATAAGCGATATTTTAGGGGAAAAACAGGGATTTCTGTGAAAATAAGCGATATTTTAGGGGAAAAACAGGGATTTCTGTGAAAATAAGCGATATTTTAGGGGAAAAACAGGGATTTCTGTGAAAATAAGCGATATTTTAGGGGAAAAACAGGGATTTCTGTGAAAATAAGCGATATTTTAGGGGAAAAACAGGGATTTCTAAGAGAAAAAGCGATTTTTGAGTGGAAAAACAGGGATGTGTATGAAAATAAGCGATATTTTAGGGGAAAAACAGGGATGTGTATGAAAATAAGCGATACTTTAGGGGAAAAACAGGGATTTCTGTGAAAATAAGCGATATTTTATGGGAAAAACAGGGATTTCTATGAAAATAATTGATATACATTAGAGTTACGATTGGG
>NW_026294631.1:27500-86090 GCF_026119805.1 Tympanuchus pallidicinctus
AACAGGGATTTCTGTGAAAATGAGCGATATTTAAGGGGAAAAACAGGGATTTCTATGAAAATAAGCGATATTTAAGGGGAAAAACAGGGATTTCTGTGAAAATAAGCGATATTTTAGGGGAAAAACAGGGATTTCTGTGAAAATAAGCGATATTTAAGGGGAAAAACAGGGATTTCTGTGAAAATAAGCGATATTTTAGGGGAAAAACAGGGATTTCTACGAAAATAAGCGATATTTTAGTGGAAAAACAGGGATTTCCGTGAAAATAAGCGATATTTTAGGGGAAAAACAGGGATTTCTGTGAAAATAAGCGATATTTTAGGGGAAAAACAGGGATTTCGATGAAAATAAGCGATATTCTAGGGGAAAAACAGGGATTTCGAGGAAAATAAGCGATATTTTAGGGGAAAAACAGGGATTTCGATGAAAATAAGCGATATTTTAGGGGAAAAACAGGGATTTCTGTGAAAATAAGCGATATTTTAGGGGAAAAACAGGGATTTCTGTGAAAATAAGCGATATTTTAGGGGAAAAACAGGGATTTCTGTGAAAATAAGCGATATTTTAGGGGAAAAACAGGGATTTCTGTGAAAATAAGCGATATTTAAGGGGAAAAACAGGGATTTCTGTGAAAATAAGCGATATTTTAGGGGAAAAACAGGGATTTCTGTGAAAATAAGCGATATTTCAGGGGAAAAACAGGGATTTCTATGAAAATAAGCGATATTTTAGGGGAAAAACAGGGATCTCTATGAAAATAAGCGATATTTATGGGGAAAAACAGGGATTTCGATGAAAATAAGCGATATTTTAGGGGAAAAACAGGGATTTCTGTGAAAATAAGCGATATTTCAGGGGAAAAACAGGGATTTCTGTGAAAATAAGCGATATTTTAGGGGAAAAACAGGGATTTCTATGAAAATAAGCGATATTTTAGGGGAAAAACAGGGATTTCTATGAAAATAAGCGATATTTCAGGGGAAAAACAGGGATTTCTGTGAAAATAAGGGATATTTTAGGGGAAAAACAGGGATTTCGGTGAAAACAAGCGATATTTTAGGGGAAAACGAGGGATTTCTGTGAAAATGAGCGATATTTTAGGGGAAAAACAGGGATTTCTGTGAAAATAAGCGATATTTTAGGGGAAAAACAGGGATTTCCGTGAAAATAAGCGATATTTTAGGGGAAAAACAGGGATTTCCGTGAAAATAAGCGATATTTTAGGGGAAAAACAGGGATTTCTAAGAGAAAAAGCGATTTTTGAGTGGAAAAACAGGGATGTGTATGAAAATAAGCGATATTTGAGGGGAAAAACAGGGATGTGTATGAAAATAAGCGATACTTTAGGGGAAAAACAGGGATTTCTGTGAAAATAAGCGATATTTTATGGGAAAAACAGGGATTTCTATGAAAATAATTGATATACATTAGAGTTACGATTGGGTTTAGGGTTAGGGTTAGGGTTAGGGTTAGGGTTAGGGTTAGGGTTAGGGTTAGGGTTAGGGTTAGGATTAGGGTTAGGGTTAGGGTTAGGGGAGGTTTAGGGTTAGGGTTATGGTTAGGGTTAGGGTTGGGGTAGTGTTAGGGTTAGGGTTAGGGCTAGGGTTAGGTTTAGGGTTAGGGTTAGGGTTAGGGTTAGGGTTAGGGTTAAGGTTAGGGTTGGGGTAGTGTTAGGGTTAGGGTTAGGGTTAGGGTTAATGTTAGGATTAGGGTTAGGGTAGGGTTAGGGTTAGGGTTAGGGTTAGGGTTAGGGTTAGGGTAGGGTTAGGGTTAGGGTTAGGGTTAGGGTTAGGGTTAGGGTTATTGTTAGGGTTAGGGTTAGGGTTAGGGTAGGGTTAGGGTTAGGGTTAGGGTTAGGGTTAGGGTTAGGGATAGGGTTAGGGTAGGGTTAGGGTTAGGGTTAGGGTTAGGGTTAGGGTTAGGGTTAGGGTTAGGGTTAGGGTTAGGGTAGGGTTAGGGTTAGGGTTAGGGTTAGGGTTAGGGTAGGGTTAGGGTTAGGGTTAGGGTTAGGGTTAGGATTTGGGTTAGGGAATATAAGCCTGATGACAGGGCAAAAATAGGGATTTCTGTGAAAATAAGATATATTTTAGGGGAAAAACAGGGATTGATGGGAAAATAAGCGATATTTGAGGGGAAAAACAGGGATTTCTGTGAAAATAAGCGATATTTTAGTGGAAAAACAGGGATTTCTAGGAAAATAAGCGATATTTAAGGGGAAAAACAGGGATTTCTATGAAAATAAGCGATATTTTAGGAGAAAAACAGGGATTTCTGTGAAAATAAGCGATATTTAAGGGGAAAAACAGGGATTTCTGTGAAAATAAGCGATATTTAAGGGGAAAAACAGGGATTTCGGTGAAAATAAGCGATATTTTAGGGGAAAAACAGGGATTTCGGTGAAAATAAGCGATATTTAAGGGGAAAAACAGGGATTTCTGTGAAAATAAGCGATATTTTAGGGGAAAACAAGGATTTCTATGAAAATAAGCGATATTTAAGGGGAAAAACAGGGATTTCTGTGAAAATAAGCGATATTTTAGGGGAAAAACAGGGATTTCTGTGAAAATAAGCGATATTTTAGGGGAAAAACAGGGATTTCTAGGAAAATAAGCGATATTTTATGGGAAAAACAGGGATTTCGATGAAAATAAGCGATATTTTAGGGGAAAAACAGGGATTTCTGTGAAAATAAGCGATATTTCAGGGGAAAAACAGGGATTTCTGTGAAAATAAGCGATATTTTAGGGGAAAAACAGGGATTTCTCTGAAAATAAGCGATATTTTAGGGGAAAAACAGGGATTTCGATGAAAATAAGCGATATTTTAGGGGAAAAACAGGGATTTCTGTGAAAATAAGCGATATTTTAGGGGAAAAACAGGGATTTCTGTGAAAATAAGCGATATTTTAGGGGAAAAACAGGGATTTCTGTGAAAATAAGCGATATTTAAGGGGAAAAACAGGGATTTCTGTGAAAATAAGCGATATTTTAGGGGAAAAACAGGGATTTCTATGAAAATAAGCGATATTTAAGGGGAAAAACAGGGATTTCTGTGAAAATAAGCAATATTTTAGGGGAAAAACAGGGATTTCCGTGAAAATAAGCGATATTTTAGGGGAAAAACAGGGATTTCTCTGAAAATAAGCGATATTTTAGGGGAAAAACAGGGATGTGTATGAAAATAAGCGATATTTTAGGGGAAAAACAGGGATTTCTAAGAGAATAAGCGATATTTAAGGGGAAAAACAGGGATTTCTGTGAAAATAAGCGATATTTTAGGGGAAAAACAGGGATTTCTAGGAAAATAAGCGATATTTCAGGGGAAAAACAGGGATTTCTATGAAAATAAGGGATATTTTAGGGGAAAAACAGGGATTTCTGTGAAAATAAGCGATATTTTAGGGGAAAAACAGGGATTTCTGTGAAAATAAGCGATATTTTACAGGAAAAACAGGGATTTCTATGAAAATAAGGGATATTTTAGGGGAAATACAGGGATCTCTGTGAAAATAAGCGATATTTTAGGGGAAAAACAGGGATGTGTATGAAAATAAGCGATATTTTAGGGGAAAAACAGGGATTTCTAAGAGAATAAGCGATATTTAAGGGGAAAAACAGGGATTTCTGTGAAAATAAGCGATATTTTAGGGGAAAAACAGGGATTTCTGTGAAAATAAGCGATATTTTAGGGGAAAAACAGGGATTTCTAGGAAAATAAGCGATATTTTAGGGGAAAAACAGGGATTTCTAAGAGAATAAGCGATATTTTAGGGGAAAAACAGGGATTTCTATGAAAATAAGCGATATTTTAGGGGAAAAACAGGGATTTCTGTGAAAATAAGCGATATTTTAGGGGAAAAACAGGGATTTCTAGGAAAATAAGTGATATTTTAGGGGAAAAACAGGGATTTCTGTGAAAATAAGCGATATTTTAGGGGAAAAACAGGGATTGCTAGGAAAATAAGTGATATTTTAGGGGAAAAACAGGGATTTCTGTGAAAATAAGCGATATTTTAGGGGAAAAACAGGGATTTCTGTGAAAATAAGCGATATTTTAGGGGAAAAACAGGGATTTCTGTGAAAATAAGCGATATTTTAGGGGAAAAACAGGGATTTCATTGAAAATAAGTGATATTTTAGGGGAAAAACAGGGATTTCTGTGAAAATAAGCGATATTTTAGGGGAAAAACAGGGATTTCTGTGAAAATAAGCGATATTTTAGGGGAAAAACAGGGATTTCTATGAAAATAAGCGATATTTTAGGGGAAAAACAGGGATTTCTGTGAAAATAAGCGATATTTCAGGGGAAAAACAGGGATTTCTATGAAAATAAGCGATATTTTAGGGGAAAAACAGGGATTTATAGGAAAATAAGCGATATTTTAGGGGAAAAACAGGGATTTCTATGAAAATAAGCGATATTTTAGGGGAAAAACAGGGATTTCTGTGAAAATAAGCGATATTTTAGGGGAAAAACAGGGATTTCTGTGAAAATAAGCGATATTTTAGGGGAAAAACAGGGATTTCTGTGAAAATAAGCGATATTTTAGGGGAAAAACAGGGATTTCTAAGAGAATAAGCGATATTTAAGGGGATTAACAGGGATTTCTATGAAAATAAGCGATATTTCAGGGGAAAAACAGGGATTTCTATGAAAATAAGCGATATTTTAGGGGAAAAACAGGGATTTCTGTGAAAATAAGCGATATTTTAGGGGAAAAACAGGGATTTCTATGAAAATAAGCGATATTTGAGTGGAAAAACAGGGATTTCTATGAAAATAAGCGATATTTCAGGGGAAAAACAGGGATTTCTGTGAAAATAAGCGATATTTTAGGGGAAAAACAGGGATTTCTATGAAAATAAGCGATATTTTAGGGGAAAAACAGGGATTTCTAGGAAAATAAGCGATATTTAAGGGGAAAAACAGGGATTTCTAGGAAAATAAGCGATATTTTAGGGGAAAAACAGGGATTTCTAGGAAAATAAGCGATATTTAAGGGGAAAAACAGGGATTTCTGTGAAAATAAGCGATATTTTAGGGGAAAAACAGGGATTTCTGTGAAAATAAGCGATATTTAAGGGGAAAAACAGGGATTTCTGTGAAAATAAGCGATATTTTAGGGGAAAAACAGGCATTTCTATGAAAATAAGCGATATTTTAGGGGAAAAACAGGGATTTCTGTGAAAATAAGCGATATTTTAGGGGAAAAACAGGGATTTCTATGAAAATAAGCGATATTTTAGGGGAAAAACAGGGATTTCTATGAAAATAAGCGATATTTTAGGGGAAAAACAGGGATTTCTATGAAAATAAGCGATATTTTAGGGGAAAAACAGGGATTTCTGTGAAAATAAGCGATATTTGAGTGGAAAAACAGGGATTTCTATGAAAATAAGCGATATTTCAGGGGAAAAACAGGGATTTCTGTGAAAATAAGCGATATTTTAGGGGAAAAACAGGGATTTCTGTGAAAATAAGCGATATTTAAGGGGAAAAACAGGGATTTCCGTGAAAGTAAGCGATATTTTAGGGGAAAAACAGGGATTTCTGTGAAAATAAGCGATATTTTATGGGAAAAACAGGGATTTCTGTGAAAATAAGCGATATTTTAGGGGAAAAACAGGGATTTCTGTGAAAATAAGCGATATTTTAGGGGAAAAACAGGGATTTCTGTGAAAATAAGCGATATTTAAGGGGAAAAACAGGGATTTCTATGAAAATAAGCGATATTTTAGGGGAAAAACAGGGATTTCTGTGAAAATAAGCGATATTTAAGGGGAAAAACAGGGATTTCTGTGAAAATAAGCGATATTTTAGGGGAAAAACAGGGATTTCTGTGAAAATAAGCGATATTTTAGGGGAAAAACAGGGATTTCTGTGAAAATAAGCGATATTTTAGGGGAAAAACAGGGATGTGTATGAAAATAAGCGATATTTTAGGGGAAAAACAGGGATTTCTGTGAAAATAAGCGATATTCTAGGGGAAAAACAGGGATTTCTGTGAAAATAAGCGATATTTTAGGGGAAAAACAGGGATTTCTAAGAGAATAAGCGATATTTTATGGGAAAAACAGGGATTTCTATGAAAATAAGCGATATTTAAGGGGAAAAACAGGGATTTCTGTGAAAATAAGCGATATTTTAGGGGAAAAACAGGGATTTCTAGGAAAATAAGCGATATTTTAGGGGAAAAACAGGGATTTCTGTGAAAATAAGCGATATTTTAGGGGAAAAACAGGGATTTCTATGAAAATAAGCGATATTTTAGGGGAAAAACAGGGATTTCATTGAAAATAAGCGATATTTTAGGGGAAAAACAGGGATTTCTAGGAAAATAAGTGATATTTTAGGGGAAAAACAGGGATTTCTAAGAGAATAAGCGATATTTTAGGGGAAAAACAGGGATTTCTGTGAAAATAAGCGATATTTTAGGGGAAAAACAGGGATTTCTGTGAAAATAAGCGATATTTTAGGGGAAAAACAGGGATTTCTGTGAAAATAAGCGATATTTAAGGGGAAAAACAGGGATTTCTATGAAAATAAGCGATATTTTAGGGGAAAAACAGGGATTTCTGTGAAAATAAGCGATATTTAAGGGGAAAAACAGGGATTTCTGTGAAAATAAGCGATATTTAAGGGGAAAAACAGGGATTTCGGTGAAAATAAGCGATATTTTAGGGGAAAAACAGGGATTTCTGTGAAAATAAGCGATATTTAAGGGGAAAAACAGGGATTTCTGTGAAAATAAGCGATATTTTAGGGGAAAAACAGGGATTTCTATGAAAATAAGCGATATTTAAGGGGAAAAACAGGGATTTCTGTGAAAATAAGCGATATTTTAGGGGAAAAACAGGGATTTCTGTGAAAATAAGCGATATTTTAGGGGAAAAACAGGGATTTCTAGGAAAATAAGCGATATTTTATGGGAAAAACAGGGATTTCGATGAAAATAAGCGATATTTTAGGGGAAAAACAGGGATTTCTGTGAAAATAAGCGATATTTCAGGGGAAAAACAGGGATTTCTGTGAAAATAAGCGATATTTTAGGGGAAAAACAGGGATTTCTCTGAAAATAAGCGATATTTTAGGGGAAAAACAGGGATTTCGATGAAAATAAGCGATATTTTAGGGGAAAAACAGGGATTTCTGTGAAAATAAGCGATATTTTAGGGGAAAAACAGGGATTTCTGTGAAAATAAGCGATATTTTAGGGGAAAAACAGGGATTTCTGTGAAAATAAGCGATATTTAAGGGGAAAAACAGGGATTTCTGTGAAAATAAGCGATATTTTAGGGGAAAAACAGGGATTTCTATGAAAATAAGCGATATTTTAGGGGAAAAACAGGGATTTCTGTGAAAATAAGCGATATTTTAGGGGAAAAACAGGGATTTCCGTGAAAATAAGCGATATTTTAGGGGAAAAACAGGGATTTCTGTGAAAATAAGCGATATTTTAGGGGAAAAACAGGGATGTGTATGAAAATAAGCGATATTTTAGGGGAAAAACAGGGATTTCTGTGAAAATAAGCGATATTTTAGGGGAAAAACAGGGATTTCTGTGAAAATAAGCGATATTTTAGGGGAAAAACAGGGATTTCTAGGAAAATAAGCGATATTTCAGGGGAAAAACAGGGATTTCTATGAAAATAAGCGATATTTTAGGGGAAAAACAGGGATTTCTGTGAAAATAAGCGATATTTTAGGGGAAAAACAGGGATTTCTGTGAAAATAAGCGATATTTTAGGGGAAAAACAGGGATTTCTGTGAAAATAAGCGATATTTTAGGGGAAAAACAGGGATTTCTGTGAAAATAAGCGATATTTTAGGGGAAAAACAGGGATGTGTATGAAAATAAGCGATATTTTAGGGGAAAAACAGGGATTTCTGTGAAAATAAGCGATATTTTAGGGGAAAAACAGGGATTTCTGTGAAAATAAGCGATATTTTAAGGGGAAAAACAGGGATTTCTGTGAAAATAAGCGATATTTTAGGGGAAAAACAGGGATTTCTGTGAAAATAAGCGATATTTTAGGGGAAAAACAGGGATTTCTGTGAAAATAAGCGATATTTTAGGGGAAAAACAGGGATTTCTATGAAAATAAGCGATATTTTAGGGGAAAAACAGGGATTTCTGTGAAAATAAGCGATATTTTAGGGGAAAAACAGGGATTTCTGTGAAAATAAGCGATATTTTAGGGGAAAAACAGGGATTTCTGTGAAAATAAGCGATATTTTAGGGGAAAAACAGGGATTTCTGTGAAAATAAGCGATATTTTAGGGGAAAAACAGGGATTTCTGTGAAAATAAGCGATATTTTAGGGGAAAAACAGGGATTTCTGTGAAAATAAGCGATATTTTAGGGGAAAAACAGGGATTTCTGTGAAAATAAGCGATATTTTAGGGGAAAAACAGGGATTTCTAGGAAAATAAGCGATATTTTAGGGGAAAAACAGGGATTTCTGTGAAAATAAGCGATATTTTAGGGGAAAAACAGGGATTTCTGTGAAAATAAGCGATATTTTAGGGGAAAAACAGGGATTTCTATGAAAATAAGCGATATTTTAGGGGAAAAACAGGGATTTCTGTGAAAATAAGCGATATTTTAGGGGAAAAACAGGGATTTCTATGAAAATAAGCGATATTTTAGGGGAAAAACAGGGATTTCTGTGAAAATAAGCGATATTTTAGGGGAAAAACAGGGATTTCTGTGAAAATAAGCGATATTTTAGGGGAAAAACAGGGATTTCTGTGAAAATAAGCGATATTTTAGGGGAAAAACAGGGATTTCTGTGAAAATAAGCGATATTTTAGGGGAAAAACAGGGATTTCTGTGAAAATAAGCGATATTTTAGGGGAAAAACAGGGATTTCTAAGAGAATAAGCGATATTTTAGGGGAAAAACAGGGATTTCTGTGAAAATAAGCGATATTTTAGGGGAAAAACAGGGATTTCTGTGAAAATAAGCGATATTTTAGGGGAAAAACAGGGATTTCTGTGAAAATAAGCGATATTTTAGGGGAAAAACAGGGATTTCTGTGAAAATAAGCGATATTTTAGGGGAAAAACAGGGATTTCTGTGAAAATAAGCGATATTTTAGGGGAAAAACAGGGATTTCTGTGAAAATAAGCGATATTTTAGGGGAAAAACAGGGATTTCTATGAAAATAAGCGATATTTTAGGGGAAAAACAGGGATTTCTAGGAAAATAAGCGATATTTAAGGGGAAAAACAGGGATTTCTGTGAAAATAAGCGATATTTTAGGGGAAAAACAGGGATTTCTGTGAAAATAAGCGATATTTTAGGGGAAAAACAGGGATTTCTAGGAAAATAAGCGATATTTAGGGGAAAAACAGGGATTTCTGTGAAAATAAGCGATATTTAAGGGGAAAAACAGGGATTTCTGTGAAAATAAGCGATATTTAGGGGAAAAACAGGGATTTCTATGAAAATAAGCGATATTTAAGGGGAAAAACAGGGATTTCTGTGAAAATAAGCGATATTTTAGGGGAAAAACAGGGATTTCTATGAAAATAAGCGATATTTTAGGGGAAAAACAGGGATTTCTATGAAAATAAGCGATATTTTAGGGGAAAAACAGGGATTTCTATGAAAATAAGCGATATTTTAGGGGAAAAACAGGGATTTCTGTGAAAATAAGCGATATTTTAGGGGAAAAACAGGGATTTCTATGAAAATAAGCGATATTTCAGGGGAAAAACAGGGATTTCTGTGAAAATAAGCGATATTTTAGGGGAAAAACAGGGATTTCTGTGAAAATAAGCGATATTTTAGGGGAAAAACAGGGATTTCTGTGAAAATAAGCGATATTTTAGGGGAAAAACAGGGATTTCTGTGAAAATAAGCGATATTTTAGGGGAAAAACAGGGATTTCTGTGAAAATAAGCGATATTTTAGGGGAAAAACAGGGATTTCTGTGAAAATAAGCGATATTTTAGGGGAAAAACAGGGATTTCTGTGAAAATAAGCGATATTTAAGGGGAAAAACAGGGATTTCTATGAAAATAAGCGATATTTTAGGGGAAAAACAGGGATTTCTGTGAAAATAAGCGATATTTTAGGGGAAAAACAGGGATTTCTGTGAAAATAAGCGATATTTTAGGGGAAAAACAGGGATTTCTGTGAAAATAAGCGATATTTTAGGGGAAAAACAGGGATTTCTGTGAAAATAAGCGATATTTTAGGGGAAAAACAGGGATTTCTGTGAAAATAAGCGATATTTTAGGGGAAAAACAGGGATTTCTGTGAAAATAAGCGATATTTTAGGGGAAAAACAGGGATTTCTGTGAAAATAAGCGATATTTTAGGGGAAAAACAGGGATTTCTAAAAATAAGCGATATTTTAGGGGAAAAACAGGGATTTCTATGAAAATAAGCGATATTTTAGGGGAAAAACAGGGATTTCTGTGAAAATAAGCGATATTTTAGGGGAAAAACAGGGATTTCTAGGAAAATAAGCGATATTTTAGGGGAAAAACAGGGATTTCTAAGAGAATAAGCGATATTTTAGGGGAAAAACAGGGATTTCTGTGAAAATAAGCGATATTTTAGGGGAAAAACAGGGATTTCATTGAAAATAAGCGATATTTTAGGGGAAAAACAGGGATTTCTGTGAAAATAAGCGATATTTTAGGGGAAAAACAGGGATTTCTAAGAGAATAAGCGATATTTTAGGGGAAAAACAGGGATTTCTATGAAAATAAGCGATATTTTAGGGGAAAAACAGGGATTTCATTGAAAATAAGCGATATTTTAGGGGAAAAACAGGGATTTCTGTGAAAATAAGCGATATTTAGGGGAAAAACAGGGATTTCTATGAAAATAAGCGATATTTTAGGGGAAAAACAGGGATTTCTGTGAAAATAAGCGATATTTTAGGGGAAAAACAGGGATTTCTATGAAAATAAGCGATATTTTAGGGGAAAAACAGGGATTTCTGTGAAAATAAGCGATATTTTAGGGGAAAAACAGGGATTTCTGTGAAAATAAGCGATATTTTAGGGGAAAAACAGGGATTTCTGTGAAAATAAGCGATATTTTAGGGGAAAAACAGGGATTTCTGTGAAAATAAGCGATATTTTAGGGGAAAAACAGGGATTTCTGTGAAAATAAGCGATATTTTAGGGGAAAAACAGGGATTTCTGTGAAAATAAGCGATATTTTAGGGGAAAAACAGGGATTTCTATGAAAATAAGCGATATTTTAGGGGAAAAACAGGGATTTCTGTGAAAATAAGCGATATTTTAGGGGAAAAACAGGGATTTCTGTGAAAATAAGCGATATTTTAGGGGAAAAACAGGGATTTCTATGAAAATAAGCGATATTTAGGGGAAAAACAGGGATTTCTGTGAAAATAAGCGATATTTTAGGGGAAAAACAGGGATTTCTATGAAAATAAGCGATATTTTAGGGGAAAAACAGGGATTTCTGTGAAAATAAGCGATATTTTAGGGGAAAAACAGGGATTTCTGTGAAAATAAGCGATATTTTAGGGGAAAAACAGGGATTTCTGTGAAAATAAGCGATATTTTAGGGGAAAAACAGGGATTTCTGTGAAAATAAGCGATATTTTAGGGGAAAAACAGGGATTTCTGTGAAAATAAGCGATATTTTAGGGGAAAAACAGGGATTTCTGTGAAAATAAGCGATATTTTAGGGGAAAAACAGGGATTTCTGTGAAAATAAGCGATATTTTAGGGGAAAAACAGGGATTTCTGTGAAAATAAGCGATATTTTAGGGGAAAAACAGGGATTTCTGTGAAAATAAGCGATATTTTAGGGGAAAAACAGGGATTTCTAGGAAAATAAGCGATATTTTAGGGGAAAAACAGGGATTTCTGTGAAAATAAGCGATATTTTAGGGGAAAAACAGGGATTTCTGTGAAAATAAGCGATATTTTAGGGGAAAAACAGGGATTTCTGTGAAAATAAGCGATATTTTAGGGGAAAAACAGGGATTTCTGTGAAAATAAGCGATATTTTAGGGGAAAAACAGGGATTTCTGTGAAAATAAGCGATATTTTAGGGGAAAAACAGGGATTTCTGTGAAAATAAGCGATATTTTAGGGGAAAAACAGGGATTTCTGTGAAAATAAGCGATATTTTAGGGGAAAAACAGGGATTTCTGTGAAAATAAGCGATATTTTAGGGGAAAAACAGGGATTTCTGTGAAAATAAGCGATATTTTAGGGGAAAAACAGGGATTTCTGTGAAAATAAGCGATATTTTAGGGGAAAAACAGGGATTTCTGTGAAAATAAGCGATATTTTAGGGGAAAAACAGGGATTTCTGTGAAAATAAGCGATATTTTAGGGGAAAAACAGGGATTTCTGTGAAAATAAGCGATATTTTAGGGGAAAAACAGGGATTTCTGTGAAAATAAGCGATATTTTAGGGGAAAAACAGGGATTTCTGTGAAAATAAGCGATATTTTAGGGGAAAAACAGGGATTTCTGTGAAAATAAGCGATATTTTAGGGGAAAAACAGGGATTTCTGTGAAAATAAGCGATATTTTAGGGGAAAAACAGGGATTTCTGTGAAAATAAGCGATATTTTAGGGGAAAAACAGGGATGTGTATGAAAATAAGCGATATTTTAGGGGAAAAACAGGGATTTCTGTGAAAATAAGCGATATTTTATGGGAAAAACAGGGATTTCTATGAAAATAAGCGATATTTTAGGGGAAAAACAGGGATTTCTGTGAAAATAAGCGATATTTTAGGGGAAAAACAGGGATTTCTGTGAAAATAAGCGATATTTTAGGGGAAAAACAGGGATTTCTAAGAGAATAAGCGATATTTTAGGGGAAAAACAGGGATTTCTGTGAAAATAAGCGATATTTTAGGGGAAAAACAGGGATTTCTGTGAAAATAAGCGATATTTTAGGGGAAAAACAGGGATTTCTGTGAAAATAAGCGATATTTCAGGGGAAAAACAGGGATTTCTAGGAAAATAAGCGATATTTTAGGGGAAAAACAGGGATTTCTGTGAAAATAAGCGATATTTTAGGGGAAAAACAGGGATTTCTATGAAAATAAGCGATATTTTAGGGGAAAAACAGGGATTTCTGTGAAAATAAGCGATATTTTAGGGGAAAAACAGGGATTTCGATGAAAATAAGCGATATTTTAGGGGAAAAACAGGGATTTCTGTGAAAATAAGCGATATTTTAGGGGAAAAACAGGGATTTCTAAGAGAATAAGCGATATTTTAGGGGAAAAACAGGGATTTCTATGAAAATAAGCGATATTTTAGGGGAAAAACAGGGATTTCTGTGAAAATAAGCGATATTTTAGGGGAAAAACAGGGATTTCTGTGAAAATAAGCGATATTTTAGGGGAAAAACAGGGATTTCTGTGAAAATAAGCGATATTTTAGGGGAAAAACAGGGATTTCTGTGAAAATAAGCGATATTTTAGGGGAAAAACAGGGATTTCTGTGAAAATAAGCGATATTTCAGGGGAAAAACAGGGATTTCTATGAAAATAAGCGATATTTTAGGGGAAAAACAGGGATTTCTGTGAAAATAAGCGATATTTTAGGGGAAAAACAGGGATTTCTGTGAAAATAAGCGATATTTTAGGGGAAAAACAGGGATTTCTGTGAAAATAAGCGATATTTTAGGGGAAAAACAGGGATTTCTGTGAAAATAAGCGATATTTTAGGGGAAAAACAGGGATTTCTGTGAAAATAAGCGATATTTTAGGGGAAAAACAGGGATTTCTAGGAAAATAAGCGATATTTTAGGGGAAAAACAGGGATTTCTGTGAAAATAAGCGATATTTTAGGGGAAAAACAGGGATTTCTGTGAAAATAAGCGATATTTTAGGGGAAAAACAGGGATTTCTGTGAAAATAAGCGATATTTTAGGGGAAAAACAGGGATTTCTGTGAAAATAAGCGATATTTTAGGGGAAAAACAGGGATTTCTGTGAAAATAAGCGATATTTTAGGGGAAAAACAGGGATTTCTGTGAAAATAAGCGATATTTTAGGGGAAAAACAGGGATTTCTGTGAAAATAAGCGATATTTTAGGGGAAAAACAGGGATTTCTGTGAAAATAAGCGATATTTTAGGGGAAAAACAGGGATTTCTAGGAAAATAAGCGATATTTTAGGGGAAAAACAGGGATTTCTGTGAAAATAAGCGATATTTTAGGGGAAAAACAGGGATTTCTGTGAAAATAAGCGATATTTTAGGGGAAAAACAGGGATTTCTGTGAAAATAAGCGATATTTTAGGGGAAAAACAGGGATTTCTGTGAAAATAAGCGATATTTTAGGGGAAAAACAGGGATTTCTGTGAAAATAAGCGATATTTTAGGGGAAAAACAGGGATTTCTGTGAAAATAAGCGATATTTTAGGGGAAAAACAGGGATTTCTGTGAAAATAAGCGATATTTTAGGGGAAAAACAGGGATTTCTGTGAAAATAAGCGATATTTTAGGGGAAAAACAGGGATTTCTGTGAAAATAAGCGATATTTTAGGGGAAAAACAGGGATTTCTGTGAAAATAAGCGATATTTTAGGGGAAAAACAGGGATTTCTGTGAAAATAAGCGATATTTTAGGGGAAAAACAGGGATTTCGAGGAAAATAAGCGATATTTTAGGGGAAAAACAGGGATTTCGAGGAAAATAAGCGATATTTTAGGGGAAAAACAGGGATTTCTGTGAAAATAAGCGATATTTTAGGGGAAAAACAGGGATTTCTGTGAAAATAAGCGATATTTTAGGGGAAAAACAGGGATTTCTGTGAAAATAAGCGATATTTTAGGGGAAAAACAGGGATTTCTGTGAAAATAAGCGATATTTTAGGGGAAAAACAGGGATTTCATTGAAAATAAGCGATATTTTAGGGGAAAAACAGGGATTTCTGTGAAAATAAGCGATATTTTAGGGGAAAAACAGGGATTTCTGTGAAAATAAGCGATATTTTAGGGGAAAAACAGGGATTTCTATGAAAATAAGCGATATTTTAGGGGAAAAACAGGGATTTCTAGTGAAAATAAGCGATATTTTAGGGGAAAAACAGGGATTTCTGTGAAAATAAGCGATATTTTAGGGGAAAAACAGGGATTTCTGTGAAAATAAGCGATATTTTAGGGGAAAAACAGGGATTTCTGTGAAAATAAGCGATATTTTAGGGGAAAAACAGGGATTTCTGTGAAAATAAGCGATATTTTAGGGGAAAAACAGGGATTTCTGTGAAAATAAGCGATATTTTAGGGGAAAAACAGGGATTTCTATGAAAATAAGCGATATTTTAGGGGAAAAACAGGGATTTCTGTGAAAATAAGCGATATTTTAGGGGAAAAACAGGGATTTCTGTGAAAATAAGCGATATTTTAGGGGAAAAACAGGGATTTCTGTGAAAATAAGCGATATTTTAGGGGAAAAACAGGGATTTCTGTGAAAATAAGCGATATTTTAGGGGAAAAACAGGGATTTCTGTGAAAATAAGCGATATTTTAGGGGAAAAACAGGGATTTCTGTGAAAATAAGCGATATTTTAGGGGAAAAACAGGGATTTCTGTGAAAATAAGCGATATTTTAGGGGAAAAACAGGGATTTCTGTGAAAATAAGCGATATTTTAGGGGAAAAACAGGGATTTCTATGAAAATAAGCGATATTTTAGGGGAAAAACAGGGATTTCTGTGAAAATAAGCGATATTTTAGGGGAAAAACAGGGATTTCTGTGAAAATAAGCGATATTTTAGGGGAAAAACAGGGATTTCTGTGAAAATAAGCGATATTTTAGGGGAAAAACAGGGATTTCTATGAAAATAAGCGATATTTTAGGGGAAAAACAGGGATTTCTGTGAAAATAAGCGATATTTTAGGGGAAAAACAGGGATTTCTGTGAAAATAAGCGATATTTTAGGGGAAAAACAGGGATTTCTGTGAAAATAAGCGATATTTTAGGGGAAAAACAGGGATTTCTGTGAAAATAAGCGATATTTTAGGGGAAAAACAGGGATTTCTGTGAAAATAAGCGATATTTAAGGGGAAAAACAGGGATTTCTGTGAAAATAAGCGATATTTTAGGGGAAAAACAGGGATTTCTGTGAAAATAAGCGATATTTTAGGGGAAAAACAGGGATTTCTGTGAAAATAAGCGATATTTTAGGGGAAAAACAGGGATTTCTGTGAAAATAAGCGATATTTTAGGGGAAAAACAGGGATTTCTGTGAAAATAAGCGATATTTTAGGGGAAAAACAGGGATTTCGATGAAAATAAGCGATATTTTAGGGGAAAAACAGGGATTTCGAGGAAAATAAGCGATATTTTAGGGGAAAAACAGGGATTTCTGTGAAAATAAGCGATATTTTAGGGGAAAAACAGGGATTTCTGTGAAAATAAGCGATATTTTAGGGGAAAAACAGGGATTTCTGTGAAAATAAGCGATATTTAAGGGGAAAAACAGGGATTTCTGTGAAAATAAGCGATATTTTAGGGGAAAAACAGGGATTTCTGTGAAAATAAGCGATATTTTAGGGGAAAAACAGGGATTTCTATGAAAATAAGCGATATTTTAGGGGAAAAACAGGGATTTCTGTGAAAATAAGCGATATTTTAGGGGAAAAACAGGGATTTCTGTGAAAATAAGCGATATTTTAGGGGAAAAACAGGGATTTCTGTGAAAATAAGCGATATTTTAGGGGAAAAACAGGGATTTCTGTGAAAATAAGCGATATTTTAGGGGAAAAACAGGGATTTCTGTGAAAATAAGCGATATTTTAGGGGAAAAACAGGGATTTCTATGAAAATAAGCGATATTTTAGGGGAAAAACAGGGATTTCTGTGAAAATAAGCGATATTTTAGGGGAAAAACAGGGATTTCTGTGAAAATAAGCGATATTTTAGGGGAAAAACAGGGATTTCTATGAAAATAAGCGATATTTTAGGGGAAAAACAGGGATTTCTGTGAAAATAAGCGATATTTTAGGGGAAAAACAGGGATTTCTGTGAAAATAAGCGATATTTTAGGGGAAAAACAGGGATTTCTAGGAAAATAAGCGATATTTTAGGGGAAAAACAGGGATTTCTGTGAAAATAAGCGATATTTTAGGGGAAAAACAGGGATTTCTGTGAAAATAAGCGATATTTTAGGGGAAAAACAGGGATTTCTGTGAAAATAAGCGATATTTTAGGGGAAAAACAGGGATTTCTAAGAGAATAAGCGATATTTAAGGGGAAAAACAGGGATTTCTGTGAAAATAAGCGATATTTTAGGGGAAAAACAGGGATTTCTGTGAAAATAAGCGATATTTTAGGGGAAAAACAGGGATTTCTGTGAAAATAAGCGATATTTTAGGGGAAAAACAGGGATTTCTGTGAAAATAAGCGATATTTTAGGGGAAAAACAGGGATTTCTGTGAAAATAAGCGATATTTTAGGGGAAAAACAGGGATTTCTGTGAAAATAAGCGATATTTTAGGGGAAAAACAGGGATTTCTGTGAAAATAAGCGATATTTTAGGGGAAAAACAGGGATTTCTGTGAAAATAAGCGATATTTTAGGGGAAAAACAGGGATTTCTGTGAAAATAAGCGATATTTTAGGGGAAAAACAGGGATTTCTGTGAAAATAAGCGATATTTTAGGGGAAAAACAGGGATTTCTCTGAAAATAAGCGATATTTTAGGGGAAAAACAGGGATTTCTAGGAAAATAAGCGATATTTTAGGGGAAAAACAGGGATTTCTGTGAAAATAAGCGATATTTTAGGGGAAAAACAGGGATTTCTGTGAAAATAAGCGATATTTTAGGGGAAAAACAGGGATTTCTGTGAAAATAAGCGATATTTGAGGGGAAAAACAGGGATTTCTGTGAAAATAAGCGATATTTTAGGGGAAAAACAGGGATTTCATTGAAAATAAGCGATATTTTAGGGGAAAAACAGGGATTTCTGTGAAAATAAGCGATATTTCAGGGGAAAAACAGGGATTTCTATGAAAATAAGCGATATTTCAGGGGAAAAACAGGGATTTCTGTGAAAATAAGCGATATTTCAGGGGAAAAACAGGGATTTCTATGAAAATAAGCGATATTTAAGGGGAAAAACAGGGATTTCTGTGAAAATAAGCGATATTTTAGGGGAAAAACAGGGATTTCTGTGAAAATAAGCGATATTTTAGGGGAAAAACAGGGATTTCTGTGAAAATAAGCGATATTTTAGGGGAAAAACAGGGATTTCTAAGAGAATAAGCGATATTTAAGGGGAAAAACAGGGATTTCTAGGAAAATAAGCGATATTTTAGGGGAAAAACAGGGATTTCTGTGAAAATAAGCGATATTTTAGGGGAAAAACAGGGATTTCTGTGAAAATAAGCTATATTTTAGGGGAAAAACAGGGATTTCTAGGAAAATAAGCGATATTTTAGGGGAAAAACAGGGATTTCTGTGAAAATAAGCGATATTTTAGGGGAAAAACAGGGATTTCTAGGAAAATAAGCGATATTTTAGGGGAAAAACAGGGATTTCTAGGAAAATAAGCGATATTTTAGGGGAAAAACAGGGATTTCTGTGAAAATAAGCGATATTTTAGGGGAAAAACAGGGTTTTCTAGGAAAATAAGCGATATTTTAGGGGAAAAACAGGGATTTCTATGAAAATAAGCGATATTTCAGGAGAAAAACAGGGATTTCTGTGAAAATAAGCGATATTTAAGGGGAAAAACAGGGATTTCTATGAAAATAAGCGATATTTTAGGGGAAAAACAGGGATTTCTGTGAAAATAAGCGATATTTCAGGGGAAAAACAGGGATTTCTGTGAAAATAAGCGATATTTTAGGGGAAAAACAGGGATTTCTGTGAAAATAAGCGATATTTTAGGGGAAAAACAGGGATTTCTGTGAAAATAAGCGATATTTTAGGGGAAAAACAGGGATTTCTGTGAAAATAAGCGATATTTTAGGGGAAAAACAGGGATTTCTAGGAAAATAAGCGATATTTTAGGGGAAAAACAGGGATTTCTATGAAAATAAGCGATATTTTAGGGGAAAAACAGGGATTTCTGTGAAAATAAGCGATATTTTAGGGGAAAAACAGGGATTTCTGTGAAAATAAGCGATATTTTAGGGGAAAAACAGGGATTTCTGTGAAAATAAGCGATATTTGAGGGGAAAAACAGGGATTTCTGTGAAAATAAGCGATATTTTAGGGGAAAAACAGGGATTTCTAGGAAAATAAGCGATATTTCAGGGGAAAAACAGGGATTTCTGTGAAAATAAGCGATATTTTAGGGGAAAAACAGGGATTTCTGTGAAAATAAGCGATATTTTAGGGGAAAAACAGGGATTTCTGTGAAAATAAGCGATATTTTAGGGGAAAAACAGGGATTTCTGTGAAAATAAGCGATATTTAGGGGAAAAACAGGGATTTCTATGAAAATAAGCGATATTTTAGGGGAAAAACAGGGATTTCTATAAAAATAAGCGATATTTTAGGGGAAAAACAGGGATTTCTGTGAAAATAAGCGATATTTTAGGGGAAAAACAGGGATGTGTATGAAAATAAGCGATATTTTAGGGGAAAAACAGGGATTTCTTTGAAAATAAGCGATATTTTATGGGAAAAACAGGGATTTCTGTGAAAATAAGCGATATTTAAGGGGAAAAACAGGGATTTCTGTGAAAATAAGCGATATTTTAGGGGAAAAACAGGGATTTCTGTGAAAATAAGCGATATTTTAGGGGAAAAACAGGGATTTCTGTGAAAATAAGCGATATTTTAGGGGAAAAACAGGGATTTCTAAGAAATAAGCGATATTTCAGGGGGAAAAACAGGGATTTCTATGAAAATAAGCGATATTTTAGGGGAAAAACAGGGATTTCTGTGAAAATAAGCGATATTTAAGGGGAAAAACAGGGATTTCTATGAAAATAAGCGATATTTAAGGGGAAAAACAGGGATTTCTATGAAAATAAGCGATATTTAAGGGGAAAAACAGGGATTTCTATGAAAATAAGCGATATTTCAGGGGAAAAACAGGGATTTCTGTGAAAATAAGCGATATTTTAGGGGAAAAACAGGGATTTCTATGAAAATAAGCGATATTTCAGGGGAAAAACAGGGATTTCTGTGAAAATAAGCGATATTTTAGGGGAAAAACAGGGATTTCCGTGAAAATAAGCGATATTTTAGGGGAAAAACAGGGATTTCTGTGAAAATAAGCGATATTTCAGGGTTAAAAACAGGGATTTCTGTGAAAATAAGCGATATTTTAGGGGAAAAACAGGGATTTCTATGAAAATAAGCGATATTTTAGGGGAAAAACAGGGATTTCTAAGAGAAAATAAGCGATATTTTAGGGGAAAAACAGGGATTTCTGTGAAAATAAGCGATATTTAAGGGGAAAAACAGGGATTTCTAGGAAAATAAGCGATATTTTAGGGGAAAAACAGGGATTTCTGTGAAAATAAGCGATATTTTAGGGGAAAAACAGGGATTTCTGTGAAAATAAGCGATATTTTAGGGGAAAAACAGGGATTTCTATGAAAATAAGCGATATTTAAGGGGAAAAACAGGGATTTCTAGGAAAATAAGCGATATTTTAGGGGAAAAACAGGGATTTCTAGGAAAATAAGCGATATTTTAGGGGAAAAACAGGGATTTCTGTGAAAATAAGCGATATTTTAGGGGAAAAACAGGGATTTCTATGAAAATAAGCGATATTTTAGGGGAAAAACAGGGATTTCGATGAAAATAAGCGATATTTAAGGGGAAAAACAGGGATTTCTGTGAAAATAAGCGATATTTTAGGGGAAAAACAGGGATTTCTATGAAAATAAGCGATATTTAAGGGGAAAAACAGGGATTTCTGTGAAAATAAGCGATATTTTAGGGGAAAAACAGGGATTTCTGTGAAAATAAGCGATATTTTAGGGGAAAAACAGGGATTTCTATGAAAATAAGCGATATTTAAGGGGAAAAACAGGGATTTCTGTGAAAATAAGCGATATTTCAGGGGAAAAACAGGGATTTCTGTGAAAATAAGCGATATTTTAGGGGAAAAACAGGGATTTCGATGAAAATAAGCGATATTTTAGGGGAAAAACAGGGATTTCGAGGAAAATAAGCGATATTTTAGGGGAAAAACAGGGATTTCTGTGAAAATAAGCGATATTTTAGGGGAAAAACAGGGATTTCTGTGAAAATAAGCGATATTTTAGGGGAAAAACAGGGATTTCTGTGAAAATAAGCGATATTTTAGGGGAAAAACAGGGATTTCTGTGAAAATAAGCAATATTTTAGGGGAAAAACAGGGATTTCTGTGAAAATAAGCGATATTTTAGGGGAAAAACAGGGATTTCTAAGAGAATAAGCGATATTTTAGGGGAAAAACAGGGATTTCTGTGAAAATAAGCGATATTTAAGGGGAAAAACAGGGATTTCTGTGAAAATAAGCGATATTTAGGGGAAAAACAGGGATTTCTGTGAAAATAAGCGATATTTAAGGGGAAAAACAGGGATTTCTGTGAAAATAAGCGATATTTTAGGGGAAAAACAGGGATTTCTGTGAAAATAAGCGATATTTCAGGGGAAAAACAGGGATTTCGGTGAAAATAAGCGATATTTTAGGGGAAAAACAGGGATTTCTGTGAAAATAAGCGATATTTTAGGGGAAAAACAGGGATTTCTGTGAAAATAAGCGATATTTAGGGGAAAAACAGGGATTTCTGTGAAAATAAGCGATATTTTAGGGGAAAAACAGGGATTTCTGTGAAAATAAGCGATATTTTAGGGGAAAAACAGGGATTTCTGTGAAAATAAGCGATATTTTAGGGGAAAAACAGGGATTTCTAGGAAAATAAGCGATATTTAGGGGAAAAACAGGGATTTCTAGGAAAATAAGCGATATTTTAGGGGAAAAACAGGGATTTCTATGAAAATAAGCGATATTTTAGGGGAAAAACAGGGATTTCTGTGAAAATAAGCGATATTTAGGGGAAAAACAGGGATTTCTGTGAAAATAAGCGATATTTTAGGGGAAAAACAGGGATTTCTGTGAAAATAAGCGATATTTTAGGGGAAAAACAGGGATTTCTGTGAAAATAAGCGATATTTTAGGGGAAAAACAGGGATTTCTAGGAAAATAAGCAATATTTCAGGGGAAAAACAGGGATTTCTATGAAAATAAGCGATATTTTAGGGGAAAAACAGGGATTTCTGTGAAAATAAGCGATATTTTAGGGGAAAAACAGGGATTTCTGTGAAAATAAGCGATATTTTAGGGGAAAAACAGGGATTTCTGTGAAAATAAGCGATATTTAGGGGAAAAACAGGGATTTCTATGAAAATAAGCGATATTTTAGGGGAAAAACAGGGATTTCTGTGAAAATAAGCGATATTTTAGGGGAAAAACAGGGATTTCGATGAAAATAAGCGATATTTTAGGGGAAAAACAGGGATTCTATGAAAATAAGCGATATTTTAGGGGAAAAACAGGGATTTCTGTGAAAATAAGCGATATTTTAGGGGAAAAACAGGGATTTCTATGAAAATAAGCGATATTTAAGGGGAAAAACAGGGATTTCTGTGAAAATAAGCGATATTTTAGGGGAAAAACAGGGATTTCTATGAAAATAAGCGATATTTTAGGGGAAAAACAGGGATTTCATTGAAAATAAGCGATATTTTAGGGGAAAAACAGGGATTTCTAAGAAAATAAGCGATATTTAGGGGAAAAACAGGGATTTCTATGAAAATAAGCGATATTTTAGGGGAAAAACAGGGATTTCTGTGAAAATAAGCGATATTTAAGGGGAAAAACAGGGATTTCTATGAAAATAAGCGATATTTAAGGGGAAAAACAGGGATTTCTATGAAAATAAGCGATATTTAAGGGGAAAAACAGGGATTTCTATGAAAATAAGCGATATTTTAGGGGAAAAACAGGGATTTCTGTGAAAATAAGCGATATTTTAGGGGAAAAACAGGGATTTCTATGAAAATAAGCGATATTTTAGGGGAAAAACAGGGATTTCTGTGAAAATAAGCGATATTTTAGGGGAAAAACAGGGATTTCCGTGAAAATAAGCGATATTTTAGGGGAAAAACAGGGATTTCGATGAAAATAAGCGATATTTCAGGGTTAAAAACAGGGATTTCTGTGAAAATAAGCGATATTTTAGGGGAAAAACAGGGATTTCTATGAAAATAAGCTATATTTTAGGGGAAAAACAGGGATTTCTAAGAGAATAAGCGATATTTTAGGGGAAAAACAGGGATTTCTGTGAAAATAAGCGATATTTAAGGGGAAAAACAGGGATTTCTAGGAAAATAAGCGATATTTTAGGGGAAAAACAGGGATTTCTGTGAAAATAAGCGATATTTTAGGGGAAAAACAGAGATTTCTGTGAAAATAAGGTATATTTTAGGGGAAAAACAGGGATTTCTAGGAAAATAAGCGATATTTAAGGGGAAAAACAGGGATTTCTAGGAAAATAAGCGATATTTAAGGGGAAAAACAGGGATTTCTAGGAAAATAAGCGATATTTTAGGGGAAAAACAGGGATTTCTGTGAAAATAAGCGATATTTTAGGGGAAAAACAGGGATTTCTATGAAAATAAGCGATATTTTAGGGGAAAAACAGGGATTTCGATGAAAATAAGCGATATTTCAGGGGAAAAACAGGGATTTCTGTGAAAATAAGCGATATTTTAGGGGAAAAACAGGGATTTCTATGAAAATAAGCGATATTTAAGGGGAAAAACAGGGATTTCTGTGAAAATAAGCGATATTTTAGGGGAAAAACAGGGATTTCTGTGAAAATAAGCGATATTTTAGGGGAAAAACAGGGATTTCTGTAAAAATAAGCGATATTTAAGGGGAAAAACAGGGATTTCGATGAAAATAAGCGATATTTCAGGGGAAAAACAGGGATTTCTGTGAAAATAAGCGATATTTTAGGGGAAAAACAGGGATTTCGATGAAAATAAGCGATATTTTAGGGGAAAAACAGGGATTTCTATGAAAATAAGCGATATTTTAGGGGAAAAACAGGGATTTCGAGGAAAATAAGCGATATTTTAGGGGAAAAACAGGGATTTCGAGGAAAATAAGCGATATTTTAGGGGAAAAACAGGGATTTCTGTGAAAATAAGCGATATTTTAGGGGAAAAACAGGGATTTCTGTGAAAATAAGCAATATTTTAGGGGAAAAACAGGGATTTCTGTGAAAATAAGCGATATTTTAGGGGAAAAACAGGGATTTCTAAGAGAATAAGCGATATTTAAGGGGAAAAACAGGGATTTCTGTGAAAATAAGCGATATTTAAGGGGAAAAACAGGGATTTCTGTGAAAATAAGCGATATTTAGGGGAAAAACAGGGATTTCTGTGAAAATAAGCGATATTTGAGGGGAAAAACAGGGATTTCTGTGAAAATAAGCGATATTTTAGGGGAAAAACAGGGATTTCTGTGAAAATAAGCGATATTTCAGGGGAAAAACAGGGATTTCGGTGAAAACAAGCGATATTTTAGGGGAAAAACAGGGATTTCGGTGAAAACAAGCGATATTTTAGGGGAAAAACAGGGATTTCGGTGAAAACAAGCGATATTTTAGGGGAAAAACAGGGATTTCTGTGAAAATAAGCGATATTTTAGGGGAAAAACAGGGATTTCTGTGAAAATAAGCGATATTTTAGGGGAAAAACAGGGATTTCTCTGAAAATAAGTGATATTTTAGGGGGAAAACAGGGGTTTCTAGGAAAATAAGCGATATTTTAGGGGAAAAACAGGGATTTCCCTGAAAATAAGCGATATTTTAGGGGAAAAACAGGGATTTCTGTGAAAATAAGGGATATTTTAGGGGAAAAACAGGGATTTCTGTGAAAATAAGCGATATTTTAGGGGAAAAACAGGGATTTCTGTGAAAATAAGGGATATTTTAGGGGAAAAACAGGGATTTCATTGAAAATAAGTGATATTTTAGGGGAAAAACAGAGATTTCTAAGAGAATAAGCGATATTTAAGGGGAAAAACAGGGATTTCTATGAAAATAAGCGATATTTTAGGGGAAAAACAGGGATTTCTGTGAAAATAAGCGATATTTTAGGGGAAAAACAGGGATTTCTATGAAAATAAGCGATATTTGAGTGGAAAAACAGGGATTTCTAAGAGAAATAAGCGATATTTGAGTGGAAAAACAGGGATTTCTATGAAAATAAGCGATATTTTAGGGGAAAAACAGGGATTTCTGTGAAAATAAGCGATATTTTAGGGGAAAAACAGGGATTTCTAAGAGAATAAGCGATATTTGAGTGGAAAAACAGGGATTTCTAGGAAAATAAGCGATATTTTAGGGGAAAAACAGGGATTTCTGTGAAAATAAGGGATATTTTAGGGGAAAAACAGAGATTTCTATGAAAATAAGCGATATTTTAGGGGAAAAACAGGGATTTCTAGGAAAATAAGCGATATTTTAGGGGGAAAACAGGGATTTCTGTGAAAATAAGCGATATTTTAGGGGAAAAACAGGGATTTCTAGGAAAATAAGCGATATTTAAGGGGAAAAACAGGGATTTCTAGGAAAATAAGCGATATTTTAGGGGAAAAACAGGGTTTTCTAGGAAAATAAGCGATATTTTAGGGGAAAAACAGGGATTTCTATGAAAATAAGCGATATTTCAGGAGAAAAACAGGGATTTCTGTGAAAATAAGCGATATTTCAGGAGAAAAACAGGGATTTCTGTGAAAATAAGCGATATTTAAGGGGAAAAACAGGGATTTCTATGAAAATAAGCGATATTTCAGGGGAAAAACAGGGATTTCTGTGAAAACAAGCGATATTTCAGGGGAAAAACAGGGATTTCTGTGAAAATAAGCGATATTTTAGGGGAAAAACAGGGATTTCTGTGAAAATAAGCGATATTTTAGGGGAAAAACAGGGATTTCGGTGAAAATAAGCGATATTTTAGGGGAAAAACAGGGATTTCTAGGAAAATAAGCGATATTTTAGGGGAAAAACAGGGATTTCTAGGAAAATAAGCGATATTTTAGGGGAAAAACAGGGATTTCTATGAAAATAAGCGATATTTTAGGGGAAAAACAGGGATTTCTGTGAAAATAAGCGATATTTCAGGGGAAAAACAGGGATTTCTGTGAAAATAAGCGATATTTTAGGGGAAAAACAGGGATTTCTGTGAAAATAAGCGATATTTTAGGGGAAAAACAGGGATTTCTGTGAAAATAAGCGATATTTTAGGGGAAAAACAGGGATTTCTAGGAAAATAAGCAATATTTCAGGGGAAAAACAGGGATTTCTAGGAAAATAAGCGATATTTTAGGGGAAAAACAGGGATTTCTGTGAAAATAAGCGATATTTTAGGGGAAAAACAGGGATTTCTGTGAAAATAAGCGATATTTTAGGGGAAAAACAGGGATTTCGATGAAAATAAGCGATATTTCAGGGGAAAAACAGGGATTTCTGTGAAAATAAGCGATATTTTAGGGGAAAAACAGGGATTTCTATGAAAATTAGCGATATTTTAGGGGAAAAACAGGGATTTATAGGAAAATAAGCGATATTTGAGGGGAAAAACAGGGATTTCTGTGAAAATAAGCGATATTTTAGGGGAAAAACAGGGATTTCTGTGAAAATAAGCGATATTTTAGGGGAAAAACAGGGATTTCTGTGAAAATAAGCGATATTTTAGGGGAAAAACAGGGATTTCTATGAAAATAAGTGATATTTTAGGGGAAAAACAGGGATTTCTAGGAAAATAAGCGATATTTTAGGGGAAAAACAGGGATTTCTGTGAAAATAAGGGATATTTGAGGGGAAAAACAGGGATTTCGGTGAAAACAAGCGATATTTTAGGGGAAAAACAGGGATTTCTGTGAAAATAAGCGATATTTTAGGGGAAAAACAGGGATTTCTGTGAAAATAAGCGATATTTCAGGGGAAAAACAGGGATTTCTGTGAAAATAAGCGATATTTCAGGGGAAAAACAGGGATTTCTGTGAAAATAAGCGATATTTAAGGGGAAAAACAGGGATTTCGATGAAAATAAGCGATATTTTAGGGGAAAAACAGGGATTTCGAGGAAAATAAGCGATATTTTAGGGGAAAAACAGGGATTTCTAGGAAAATAAGCGATATTTTAGGGGAAAAACAGGGATTTCTGTGAAAATAAGCGATATTTTAGGGGAAAAACAGGGATTTCGAGGAAAATAAGCGATATTTTAGGGGAAAAACAGGGATTTCGAGGAAAATAAGCGATATTTTAGGGGAAAAACAGGGATTTCGATGAAAATAAGCGATATTTTAGGGGAAAAACAGGGATTTCTGTGAAAATAAGCGATATTTTAGGGGAAAAACAGGGATTTCTATGAAAATAAGTGATATTTTAGGGGAAAAACAGGGATTTCTAGGAAAATAAGCGATATTTTAGGGGAAAAACAGGGATTTCTGTGAAAATAAGGGATATTTGAGGGGAAAAACAGGGATTTCGGTGAAAACAAGCGATATTTTATGGGAAAAACAGGGATTTCTGTGAAAATAAGCGATATTTTAGGGGAAAACGAGGGATTTCTGTGAAAATAAGCGATATTTTAGGGGAAAAACAGGGATTTCTGTGAAAATAAGCGATATTTTAGGGGAAAAACAGGGATTTCTGTGAAAATAAGCGATATTTTAGGGGAAAACGAGGGATTTTGATGAAAATAAGCGATATTTTAGGGGAAAAACAGGGATTTCGATGAAAATAAGCGATATTTTAGGGGAAAAACAGGGATTTCTGTGAAAATAAGCGATATTTCAGGGGAAAAACTGGGATTTCTAGGAAAATAAGCGATATTTTAGGGGAAAAACAGGGATTTCTAGAAAAATAAGCAATATTTTAGGGGAAAAACACGGATTTCTGTGAAAATAAGCGATATTTTCGGGGAAAAACAGGGATTTCTGTGAAAATAAGCGATATTTAAGGGGAAAAACAGGGATTTCGATGAAAATAAGCGATATTTTAGGGGAAAAACAGGGATTTCTGTGAAAATAAGCGATATTTAAGGGGAAAAACAGGGATTTCGATGAAAATAAGCGATATTTTAGGGGAAAAACAGGGATTTCGGTGAAAATAAGCGATATTTCAGGGGAAAAACAGGGATTTCTGTGAAAATAAGCGATATTTTAGGGGAAAAACAGGGATTTCTATGAAAATAAGTGATATTTTAGGGGAAAAACAGGGATTTCTATGAAAATAAGCGATATTTCAGGGGAAAAACAGGGATTTCTGTGAAAATAAGGGATATTTTAGGGGAATAACAGGGATTTCTGTGAAAACAAGCGATATTTTAGGGGAAAAACAGGGATTTCTGTGAAAATAAGCGATATTTTAGGGGAAAAACAGGGATTTCTGTGAAAATAAGCGATACTTTAGGGGAAAAACAGGGATTTCTGTGAAAATAAGCGATATTTTAGGGGAAAAACAGGGATTTCTGTGAAAATAAGTGATATTTTAGGGGAAAAGCAGGGATTTCTGTGAAAATAAGCGATATTTTAGGGGAAAAACAGGGATTTCTATGAAAATAAGCGATATTTTAGGGGAAAAACAGGGATTTCTGTGAAAATAAGGGATATTTTAGGGGAAAAACAGGGATTTCGATGAAAATATGCAATATTACAGGGAAAAAACAGGGATTTCTATGAAAATAAGCGATATTTTAGGGGAAAAACAGGGCTCTATGTAAATATCGCTGTTTTTCTCCGAAAATATCGCTTATTTTCATCGAAATCCCTGTTTTTCCCCTAAAATATCGCTTATTTTCATCGAAATCCCTGTTTTTCCCCTAAAATATCGCTTATTTTCACAGAAATCCCTGTTTTTCCCCTAAAATATCGCTTATTTTCACCGAAATCCCTGTTTTTCCCCTAAAATATCGCTTATTCTCTTAGAAATCCCTGTTTTTCCCCTAAAATATCGCTTATTTTCATACACATGCCTGTTTTTCCCCTAAAATATCGCTTATTTTCCTAGAAATCCCTGTTTTTCCACTAAAATATCGCTTATTTTCCTAGAAATCCCTGTTTTTCCCCTAAAATATCGCTTATTTTCCTAGAAATCCCTGTTTTTCCCCTAAAATATCGCTTATTTTCATCGAAATCCCTGTTTTTCCCCTAAAATATCGCTTATTTTTATAGAAATATCTGTTTTTCCCCTAAAATATCGCTTATTTTCATCGAAATCCCTGTTTTTCCCCTAAAATATCCCTTATTTTCACAGAAATCCCTGTTTTTCCTTTAAAATATCGCTTATTTTCACAGAAATCCCTGTTTTTCCCCTAAAATATCGCTTATTTTCAGGGAAATCCCTGTTTTTCCCCTAAAATATCGCTTATTTTCACAGAAATCCCTGTTTTTCCCCTAAAATATCGCTTATTTTCACAGAAATCCCTGTTTTTCCCCCTAAAATATCGCTTATTTTCCTAGAAATGCCTGTTTTTCCCCTAAAATATCGCTTATTTTCACAGAAATCCCTGTTTTTCCCCTAAAATATCGCTTATTTTCAGGGAAATCCCTGTTTTTCCCCTAAAATATCGCTTATTTTCAAAGAAATCCCTGTTTTTCCCCTAAAATATCGCTTATTTTCAGGGAAATCCCTGTTTTTCCCCTAAAATATCGCTTATTTTTCCAGAAATCCCTGTTTTTCCCCTAAAATATCGCTTATTTTCATAGAAATCCCTGTTTTTCCCCTAAAATATCGCTTATTTTCACAGAAATCCCTGTTTTTCCCCTAAAATATCGCTTATTTTCACCGAAATCCCTGTTTTTCCCCTAGAATATCGCTTATTTTCACAGAAATCCCTGTTTTTCCCCTAAAATATCGCTTATTTTCCTAGAAACCCCTGTTTTCCCCCTAAAATATCACTTATTTTCAGAGAAATCCCTGTTTTTCCCCTAAAATATCGCTTATTTTCATAGAAATCCCTGTTTTTCCCCTAAAATATCGCTTATTTTCACAGAAATCCCTGTTTTTCCCCTAAAATATCGCCTATTTTCACAGAAATCCCTGTTTTTCCCCTAAAATATCGCTTATTTTCACGGAAATCCCTGTTTTTCCCCTAAAATATCGCTTATTTTCATAGAAATCCCTGTTTTTCCCCTAAAATATCGCTTATTTTCACAGAAATCCCTGTTTTTCCCCTAAAATATCGCTTATTTTCACAGAAATCCCTGTTTTTCCCCTGAAATATCGCTTATTTTCATAGAAATCCCTGTTTTTCCCCTAAAATATCGCTTGTTTTCACAGAAATCCCTGTTTTTCCCCTAAAATATCGCTTATTTTCACAGAAATCCCTGTTTTTCCCCTAAAATATCGCTTATTTTCACAGAAATCCCTGTTTTTCCCCTAAAATATCGCTTATTTTCACAGAAATCCCTGTTTTTCCCCTAAAATATCGCTTATTTTCATCGAAATCCCTGTTTTTCCCCTAAAATATCGCTTATTTTCACAGAAATCCCTGTTTTTCCCCTAAAATATCGCTTATTTTCCTAGAAATCCCTGTTTTTCCCCTAAAATATCGCTTATTTTCACAGAAATCCCTGTTTTTCCCCTGAAATATCGCTTGTTTTAATCGAAATTCCTGTTTTTCCCATAAAATATCGCTTATTTTCACAGAAATCCCTGTTTTTCCCCTGAAATATCGCTTATTTTTCACAGAAATCCCTGTTTTTCCCCTAAAATATCGCTTATTTTCACAGAAATCCCTGTTTTTCCCTGAAATATCCATTATTTTTCTAGAAATCCCTGTTTTTCCCCTAAAATATCGCTTATTTTCACAGAAATCCCTGTTTTTCCCCTAAAATATCGCTTATTTTCACAGAAATCCCTGTTTTTCCCTGAAATATCCATTATTTTTCTAGAAATCCCTGTTTTTCCCCTAAAATATCGCTTATTTTCACAGAAATCCCTGTTTTTCCCCTAAAATATCGCTTATTTTCACAGAAATCCCTGTTTTTCCCCTAAAATATCGCTTATTTTCCTAGAAATCCCTGTTTTTCCCCTAAAATATCGCTTACTTTCACAGAAATCCCTGTTTTTCCCCTGAAATATCGCTTATTTTTCACAGAAATCCCTGTTTTTCCCCTAAAATATCGCTTATTTTCACAGAAATCCCTGTTTTTCCCCTGAAATATCGCTTATTTTCACAGAAATCCCTGTTTTTCCCTGAAATATCCATTATTTTTCTAGAAATCCCTGTTTTTCCCCTAAAATATCGCTTATTTTCACAGAAATCCCTGTTTTTCCCCTAAAATATCGCTTATTTTCACAGAAATCCCTGTTTTTCCCCTTAAATATCGCTTATTTTCACAGAAATCCCTGTTTTTCCCCTGAAATATCGCTTATTTTCACAGAAATCCCTGTTTTTCCCCTAAAATATCGCTTATTTTCCTAGAAATCCCTGTTTTTCCCCTAAAATATCGCTTATTTTCACAGAAATCCCTGTTTTTCCCCTAAAATATCGCTTATTTTCATAGAAATCCCTGTTTTTCCCCTAAAATATCGCTTATGTTCCTAGAAATCCCTGTTTTTCCCCAAAAATATCGCTTATTTTCATCGAAATCCCTGTTTTTCCCCTAAAATATCGCTTATTTTCACAGAAATCCCTGTTTTTCCCCTAAAATATCGCTTATTTTCATCGAAATCCCAGTTTTTCCCCTAAAATATCGCTTATTTTCCTAGAAATCCCTGTTTTTCCCCTAAAATATCGCTTATTTTCCATGAAATCCCTGTTTTTCCCCTAAAATATCGCTTATTTTCCTAGAAATCCCTGTTTTTCCCCTAAAATATCGCTTATTTTCACAGAAATCCCAGTTTTTCCCCTAAAATATCGCTTATTTTCACAGAAATCCCTGTTTTTCCCCTTAAATATCGCTTATTTTCACAGAAATCCCTGTTTTTCCCCTAAAATATCGCTTATTTTCATAGAAATCCCTGTTTTTCCCCTAAAATATCGCTTATTTTCACAGAAATCCCTGTTTTTCCCCTAAAATATCGCTTATTTTCACCGAAATCCCTGTTTTTCCCCTAGAATATCGCTTATTTTCACAGAAATCCCTGTTTTTCCCCTAAAATATCGCTTATTTTCCTAGAAACCCCTGTTTTTCCCCTAAAATATCGCTTATTTTCAGAGAAATCCCTGTTTTTCCCATAAAATATCGCTTATTTTCATAGAAATCCCTGTTTTTCCCCTAAAATATCGCTTATTTTCACAGAAATCCCTGTTTTTCCCCTAAAATATCGCCTATTTTCACAGAAATCCCTGTTTTTCCCCTAAAATATCGCTTATTTTCACGGAAATCCCTGTTTTTCCCCTAAAATATCGCTTATTTTCATAGAAATCCCTTTTTTTCCCCTAAAATATTGCTTATTTTCACAGAAATCCCTGTTTTTCCCCTGAAATATCGCTTATTTTCACAGAAATCCCTGTTTTTCCCCTGAAATATCGCTTATTTTCATAGAAATCCCTGTTTTTCCCCTAAAATATCCCTTATTTTCCTAGAAATCCCTGTTTTTCCCCTGAAATATCGCTTATTTTCACAGAAATCCCTGTTTTTCCCCTAAAATATCCCTTATTTTCACAGAAATCCCTGTTTTTCACCTAAAACATCCCTTATTTTCACAGAAATCCCTGTTTTTCCCCTAAAATATCGCTTATTTTCATCGAAATCCCTGTTTTTCCCCTAAAATATCGCTTATTTTCATCGAAATCCCTGTTTTTCCCCTAAAGTATCGCTTATTTTCACAGAAATCCCTGTTTTTCCCCTAAAGTATCGCTTATTTTCACAGAAATCCCTGTTTTTCCCCTGAAATATCGCTTGTTTTAATCGAAATTCCTGTTTTTCCCATAAAATATCGCTTATTTTCACAGAAATCCCTGTTTTTCCCCTGAAATATCGCTTATTTTTCACAGAAATCCCTGTTTTCCCCCTAAAATATCGCTTATTTTCACAGAAATCCCTGTTTTTCCCTGAAATATCCATTATTTTTCTAGAAATCCCTGTTTTTCCCCTAAAATATCGCTTATTTTCACAGAAATCCCTGTTTTTCCCCTAAAATATCGCTTATTTTCATCGAAATCCCTGTTTTTCCCCTAAAATATCGCTTATTTTCCTAGAAATCCCTGTTTTTCCCCTAAAATATCCCTTATTTTCACAGAAATCCCTGTTTTTCCCCTAAAATATCGCTTATTTTCCTAGAAATCCCTGTTTTTCCCCTAAAATATCGCTTATTTTCCTAGAAATCCCTGTTTTTCCCCTAAAATATCGCTTACTTTCACAGAAATCCCTGTTTTTCCCCTGAAATATCGCTTATTTTTCACAGAAATCCCTGTTTTTCCCATAAAATATCGCTTATTTTCATCGAAATCCCTGTTTTTCCCCTGAAATATCGCTTATTTTCACAGAAATCCCTGTTTTTCCCTGAAATATCCATTATTTTTCTAGAAATCCCTGTTTTTCCCCTAAAATATCGCTTATTTTCACAGAAATCCCTGTTTTTCCCCTAAAATATCGCTTATTTTCACAGAAATCCCTGTTTTTCCCCTTAAATATCGCTTATTTTCACAGAAATCCCTGTTTTTCCCCTGAAATATCGCTTATTTTCATAGAAATCCCTGTTTTTCCCCTAAAATATCGCTTATTTTCCTAGAAATCCCTGTTTTTCCCCTAAAATATCGCTTATTTTCCTAGAAATCCCTGTTTTTCCCCTAAAATATCGCTTTTTTTCACAGAAATCCCTGTTTTTCCCCTAAAATATCGCTTATTTTCATAGAAATCCCAGTTTTTCCCCTAAAATATCGCTTATTTTCACAGAAATCCCAGTTTTTCCCCTAAAATATCGCTTATTTTCATCGAAATCCCTGTTTTTCCCCTAAAATATCGCTTATTTTCACAGAAATCCCTGTTTTTCCCCTAAAATATTGCTTATTTTCCATGAAATCCCTGTTTTTCCCCTAAAATATCGCTTATTTTCCATGAAATCCCTGTTTTTCCCCTAAAATATCGCTTATTTTCCTAGAAATCCCTGTTTTTCCCCTAAAATATCGCTTATTTTCACAGAAATCCCTGTTTTTCCCCTGAAATATGGCTTATTTTCACAGAAATCCCTGTTTTTCCCCTTAAATATCGCTTATTTTCACAGAAATCCCTGTTTTTCCCCTAAAATATCGCTTATTTTCATCGAAATCCCTGTTTTTCCCCTAAAATATCGCTTATTTTCAGGGAAATCCCTGTTTTTCCCCTAAAATATCGCTTATTTTCACAGAAATCCCTGTTTTTCCCCTAAAATATCACTTATTTTCACAGAAATCCCTGTTTTTCCCCTAAAAAAGCGCTTATTTTCCTAGAGATCCCTGTTTTTCCCCTAAAATATCGCTTATTTTCATCGAAATCCCTGTTTTTCCCCTGAAATATCGCTTATTTTCACCGAAATCCCTGTTTTTCCCCTAAAATATCGCTTATTTTCACAGAAATCCCTGTTTTTCCCCTAAAATATCGCTTATTTTCACGGAAATCCCTGTTTTTCCCCTAAAATATCGCTTATTTTCCTAGAAATCCCTGTTTTTCCCCTAAAATATCGCTTATTTTCACAGAAATCCGTTTTTCCCCTAAAATATCGCTTATTTTCACAGAAATCCCTGTTTTTCCCCTAAAATATCGCTTATTTTCCTAGAAATCCCTGTTTTTCCCCTAAAATATCGCTTATTTTCCTAGAAATCCCTGTTTTTCCCCTAAAATATCGCTTATTTTCACAAAAATCCCTGTTTTTCCCCTAAAAAAGCGCTTATTTTCCTAGAGATCCCTGTTTTTCCCCTAAAATATCGCTTATTTTCATAGAAATCCCTGTTTTTCCCCTAAAATATCGCTTATTTTCCTAGAAATCCCTGTTTTTCCCCTAAAATATCGCTTATTTTCACAAAAATACCTGTTTTTCCCCTAAAAAAGCGCTTATTTTCCTAGAGATCCCTGTTTTTCCCCTAAAATATCGCTTATTTTCATAGAAATCCCTGTTTTTCCCCTAAAATATCGCTTATTTTCCTAGAAATCCCTGTTTTTCCCCTAAAATATCGCTTATTTTCACAGAAACCCCTGTTTTTCCCCTAAAATATCGCTTATTTTCACCGAAATCCCTGTTTTTCCCCTAAAATATCGCTTATTTTCGTAGAAATCCCAGTTTTTCCCCTAAAATATCGCTTATTTTCACAGAAATCCCTGTTTTTCCCCTAAAATATCGCTTATTTTCACAGAAATCCCAGTTTTTCCCCTAAAATATCGCTTATTTTCACCGAAATCCCAGTTTTTCCCCTAAAATATCGCTTATTTTCACGGAAATCCCTGTTTTTCCCCTAAAATATCGCTTATTTTCACAGAAATCCCTGTTTTTCCCCTGAAATATCGCTTATTTTCACAGAAATCCCTGTTTTTCCCCTAAAATATCGCTTATTTTCACAGAAATCCCTGTTTTTCCCCTAAAATATCGCTTATTTTCACAGAAATCCCTGTTTTTCCCCTAAAATATCGCTTATTTTCATAGAAATCCCTGTTTTTCCCCTAAAATATCGCTTATTTTCACAGAAATCCCTGTTTTTCCCCTAAAATATCGCTTATTTTCATCGAAATCCCTGTTTTTCCCCTAAAATATCGCTTATTTTCACAGAAATCCCTGTTTTTCCCCTAAAATATCGCTTATTTTCACAGAAATCCCTGTTTTTCCCCTAAAATATCGCTTATTTTCCTAGAAATCCCTGTTTTTCCCCTAAAATATCGCTTATTTTCCTAGAAATCCCTGTTTTTCCCCTAAAATATCGCTTACTTTCACAGAAATCCCTGTTTTTCCCCTGAAATATCGCTTATTTTTCACAGAAATCCCTGTTTTTCCCCTAAAATATCGCTTATTTTCATCGAAATCCCTGTTTTTCCCCTGAAATATCGCTTATTTTCACAGAAATCCCTGTTTTTCCCTGAAATATCCATTATTTTTCTAGAAATCCCTGTTTTTCCCCTAAAATATCGCTTATTTTCACAGAAATCCCTGTTTTTCCCCTAAAATATCGCTTATTTTCACAGAAATCCCTGTTTTTCCCCTTAAATATCGCTTATTTTCACAGAAATCCCTGTTTTTCCCCTGAAATATCGCTTATTTTCATAGAAATCCCTGTTTTTCCCCTAAAATATCGCTTATTTTCCTAGAAATCCCTGTTTTTCCCCTAAAATATCCCTTCTTTTCACAGAAATCCCTGTTTTTCCCCTAAAATATCGCTTATTTTCACAGAAATCCCTGTTTTTCCCCTAAAATATCGCTTATTTTCATAGAAATCCCTGTTTTTCCCCTAAAATATCGCTTATTTTCATAGAAATCCCTGTTTTTCCCCTAAAATATCGCTTATTTTCATCGAAATCCCTGTTTTTCCCCTAAAATATCGCTTATTTTCACAGAAATCCCTGTTTTTCCCCTAAAATATCGCTTATTTTCACAGAAATCCCTGTTTTTCCCCTAAAATATCGCTTATTTTCCATGAAATCCCTGTTTTTCCCCTAAAATATCGCTTATTTTCCTAGAAATCCCTGTTTTTCCCCTAAAATATCGCTTATTTTCACAGAAATCCCTGTTTTTCCCCTGAAATATGGCTTATTTTCACAGAAATCCCTGTTTTTCCCCTAAAATATCGCTTATTTTCACAGAAATCCCTGTTTTTCCCCTAAAATATCGCTTATTTTCACAGAAATCCCTGTTTTTCCCCTAAAATATCGCTTATTTTCAGGGAAATCCCTGTTTTTCCCCTAAAATATCGCTTATTTTCACAGAAATCCCTGTTTTTCCCCTAAAATATCACTTATTTTCACAGAAATACCTGTTTTTCCCCTAAAAAAGCGCTTATTTTCCTAGAGATCCCTGTTTTTCCCCTAAAATATCGCTTATTTTCATCGAAATCCCTGTTTTTCCCCTAAAATATCGCTTATTTTCACCGAAATCCCTGTTTTTCCCCTAAAATATCGCTTATTTTCACAGAAATCCCTGTTTTTCCCCTAAAATATCGCTTATTTTCACGGAAATCCCTGTTTTTCCCCTAAAATATCGCTTATTTTCACAGAAATCCGTTTTTCCCCTAAAATATCGCTTATTTTCACAGAAATCCCTGTTTTTCCCCTAAAATATCGCTTATTTTCCTAGAAATCCCTGTTTTTCCCCTAAAATATCGCTTATTTTCCTAGAAATCCCTGTTTTTCCCCTAAAATATCGCTTATTTTCACAAAAATCCCTGTTTTTCCCCTAAAAAAGCGCTTATTTTCCTAGAGATCCCTGTTTTTCCCCTAAAATATCGCTTATTTTCATAGAAATCCCTGTTTTTCCCCTAAAATATCGCTTATTTTCCTAGAAATCCCAGTTTTTCCCCTAAAATATCGCTTATTTTCACAGAAATCCCTGTTTTTCCCCTAAAATATCGCTTATTTTCACCGAAATCCCTGTTTTTCCCCTAAAATATCGCTTATTTTCGTAGAAATCCCTGTTTTTCCCCTAAAATATCGCTTATTTTCACAGAAATCCCTGTTTTTCCCCTAAAATATCGCTTATTTTCACAGAAATCCCTGTTTTTCCCCTAAAATATCGCTTATTTTCCTAGAAATCCCTGTTTTTCCCCTAAAATATCGCTTATTTTCACAGAAATCCCTGTTTTTCCCCTAAAATATCGCTTATTTTCATAGAAATCCCTGTTTTTCCCCTAAAATATCCCTTATTTTCATAGAAATCCCTGTTTTTCCCCTAAAATATCGCTTATTTTCACAGAAATCCCTGTTTTTCCCCTAAAATATCGCTTATTTTCACGGAAATCCCTGTTTTTCCCCTAAAATATCGCTTATTTTCACAGAAATCCCTGTTTTTCCCCTAAAATATCGCTTATTTTCACAGAAATCCCTGTTTTTCCCCTAAAATATCGCTTATTTTCACAGAAATCCCTGTTTTTCCCCTAAAATATCGCTTATTTTCACAGAAATCCCTGTTTTTCCCCTAAAATATCGCTTATTTTCATAGAAATCCCTGTTTTTCCCCTAAAATATCGCTTATTTTCACAGAAATCCCTGTTTTTCCCCTAAAATATCGCTTATTTTCATCGAAATCCCTGTTTTTCCCCTAAAATATCGCTTATTTTCACAGAAATCCCTGTTTTTCCCCTAAAATATCGCTTATTTTCACAGAAATCCCTGTTTTTCCCCTAAAATATCGCTTATTTTCATAGAAATCCCTGTTTTTCCCCTAAAATATCGCTTATTTTCACAGAAATCCCTGTTTTTCCCCTAAAATATCGCTTATTTTCATCGAAATCCCTGTTTTTCCCCTAAAATATCGCTTATTTTCATAGAAATCCCTGTTTTTCCCCTAAAATATCGCTTATTTTCACAGAAATCCCTGTTTTTCCCCTAAAATATCGCTTATTTTCACAGAAATCCCTGTTTTTCCCCTAAAATATCGCTTATTTTCACAGAAATCCCTGTTTTTCCCCTAAAATATCGCTTATTTTCAAAGAAATCCCTGTTTTTCCCCTAAAATATCGCTTATTTTCACAGAAATCCCTGTTTTTCCCCTAAAATATCGCTTATTTTCACAGAAATCCCTGTTTTTCCCCTAAAATATCGCTTATTTTCACAGAAATCCCTGTTTTTCCCCTAAAATATCGCTTATTTTCACAGAAATCCCTGTTTTTCCCCTAAAATATCGCTTATTTTCCATGAAATCCCTGTTTTTTCCCCTAAAATATCGCTTATTTTCACCGAAATCCCTGTTTTTCCCCTAAAATATCGCTTATTTTCACAGAAATCCCTGTTTTTCCCCTAAAATATCGCTTATTTTCACCGAAATCCCTGTTTTTCCCCTAAAATATCGCTTATTTTCACCGAAATCCCTGTTTTTCCCCTAAAATATCCCTTATTTTCACAGAAATCCCTGTTTTTCCCCTAAAATATCGCTTATTTTCACAGAAATCCCTGTTTTTCCCCTAAAATATCGCTTATTTTCACAGAAATCCCTGTTTTTCCCCTAAAATATCGCTTATTTTCACAGAAATCCCTGTTTTTCCCCTAAAATATCGCTTATTTTCACAGAAATCCCTGTTTTTCCCCTAAAATATCGCTTATTTTCACAGAAATCCCTGTTTTTCCCCTAAAATATCGCTTATTTTCACAGAAATCCCTGTTTTTCCCCTAAAATATCGCTTATTTTCACAGAAATCCCTGTTTTTCCCCTAAAATATCGCTTATTTTCACAGAAATCCCTGTTTTTCCCCTAAAATATCGCTTATTTTCACAGAAATCCCTGTTTTTCCCCTAAAATATCGCTTATTTTCACAGAAATCCCTGTTTTTCCCCTAAAATATCGCTTATTTTCACAGAAATCCCTGTTTTTCCCCTAAAATATCGCTTATTTTCACAGAAATCCCTGTTTTTCCCCTAAAATATCGCTTATTTTCACAGAAATCCCTGTTTTTCCCCTAAAATATCGCTTATTTTCACAGAAATCCCTGTTTTTCCCCTAAAATATCGCTTATTTTCACAGAAATCCCTGTTTTTCCCCTAAAATATCGCTTATTTTCACAGAAATCCCTGTTTTTCCCCTAAAATATCGCTTATTTTCACAGAAATCCCTGTTTTTCCCCTAAAATATCGCTTATTTTCACAGAAATCCCTGTTTTTCCCCTAAAATATCGCTTATTTTCACAGAAATCCCTGTTTTTCCCCTAAAATATCGCTTATTTTCACAGAAATCCCTGTTTTTCCCCTAAAATATCGCTTATTTTCACAGAAATCCCTGTTTTTCCCCTAAAATATCGCTTATTTTCATAGAAATCCCTGTTTTTCCCCTGAAATATCGCTTATTTTCACAGAAATCCCTGTTTTTCCCCTAAAATATCGCTTATTTTCACAGAAATCCCTGTTTTTCCCCTAAAATATCGCTTATTTTCACAGAAATCCCTGTTTTTCCCCTAAAATATCGCTTATTTTCACAGAAATCCCTGTTTTTCCCCTAAAATATCGCTTATTTTCACAGAAATCCCTGTTTTTCCCCTAAAATATCGCTTATTTTCACAGAAATCCCTGTTTTTCCCCTAAAATATCGCTTATTTTCACAGAAATCCCTGTTTTTCCCCTAAAATATCGCTTATTTTCCATGAAATCCCTGTTTTTCCCCTAAAATATCGCTTATTTTCACAGAAATCCCTGTTTTTCCCCTAAAATATCGCTTATTTTCATCAAAATCCCTGTTTTTCCCCTAAAATATCGCTTATTTTCACCGAAATCCCTGTTTTTCCCCTAAAATATCGCTTATTTTCACAGAAATCCCTGTTTTTCCCCTAAAATATCGCTTATTTTCACGGAAATCCCTGTTTTTCCCCTAAAATATCGCTTATTTTCACGGAAATCCCTGTTTTTCCCCTAAAATATCGCTTATTTTCACAGAAATCCCTGTTTTTCCCCTAAAATATCGCTTATTTTCATAGAAATCCCTGTTTTTCCCCTAAAATATCGCTTATTTTCACAGAAATCCCTGTTTTTCCCCTAAAATATCGCTTATTTTCACAGAAATCCCTGTTTTTCCCCTAAAATATCGCTTATTTTCACAGAAATCCCTGTTTTTCCCCTAAAATATCGCTTATTTTCACAGAAATCCCAGTTTTTCCCCTAAAATATCGCTTATTTTCACGGAAATCCCTGTTTTTCCCCTAAAATATCGCTTATTTTCACAGAAATCCCTGTTTTTCCCCTAAAATATCGCTTATTTTCACAGAAATCCCTGTTTTTCCCCTAAAATATCGCTTATTTTCACAGAAATCCCTGTTTTTCCCCTAAAATATCGCTTATTTTCACAGAAATCCCTGTTTTTCCCCTAAAATATCGCTTATTTTCACAGAAATCCCTGTTTTTCCCCTAAAATATCGCTTATTTTCACAGAAATCCCTGTTTTTCCCCTAAAATATCGCTTATTTTCACAGAAATCCCTGTTTTTCCCCTAAAATATCGCTTATTTTCACAGAAATCCCTGTTTTTCCCCTAAAATATCGCTTATTTTCACAGAAATCCCTGTTTTTCCCCTAAAATATCGCTTATTTTCACAGAAATCCCTGTTTTTCCCCTAAAATATCGCTTATTTTCACAGAAATCCCTGTTTTTCCCCTAAAATATCGCTTATTTTCACAGAAATCCCTGTTTTTCCCCTAAAATATCGCTTATTTTCACAGAAATCCCTGTTTTTCCCCTAAAATATCGCTTATTTTCACAGAAATCCCTGTTTTTCCCCTAAAATATCGCTTATTTTCACAGAAATCCCTGTTTTTCCCCTAAAATATCGCTTATTTTCACAGAAATCCCTGTTTTTCCCCTAAAATATCGCTTATTTTCACAGAAATCCCTGTTTTTCCCCTAAAATATCGCTTATTTTCACAGAAATCCCTGTTTTTCCCCTAAAATATCGCTTATTTTCACAGAAATCCCTGTTTTTCCCCTAAAATATCGCTTATTTTCACAGAAATCCCTGTTTTTCCCCTAAAATATCGCTTATTTTCACAGAAATCCCTGTTTTTCCCCTAAAATATCGCTTATTTTCACAGAAATCCCTGTTTTTCCCCTAAAATATCGCTTATTTTCACAGAAATCCCTGTTTTTCCCCTAAAATATCGCTTATTTTCACAGAAATCCCTGTTTTTCCCCTAAAATATCGCTTATTTTCACAGAAATCCCTGTTTTTCCCCTAAAATATCGCTTATTTTCATCGAAATCCCTGTTTTTCCCCTAAAATATCGCTTATTTTCACAGAAATCCCTGTTTTTCCCCTAAAATATCGCTTATTTTCACAGAAATCCCTGTTTTTCCCCTAAAATATCGCTTATTTTCACAGAAATCCCTGTTTTTCCCCTAAAATATCGCTTATTTTCACAGAAATCCCTGTTTTTCCCCTAAAATATCGCTTATTTTCACAGAAATCCCTGTTTTTCCCCTAAAATATCGCTTATTTTCACAGAAATCCCTGTTTTTCCCCTAAAATATCGCTTATTTTCACAGAAATCCCTGTTTTTCCCCTAAAATATCGCTTATTTTCACAGAAATCCCTGTTTTTCCCCTAAAATATCGCTTATTTTCACAGAAATCCCTGTTTTTCCCCTAAAATATCGCTTATTTTCATCGAAATCCCTGTTTTTCCCCTAAAATATCGCTTATTTTCACAGAAATCCCTGTTTTTCCCCTAAAATATCGCTTATTTTCACAGAAATCCCTGTTTTTCCCCTAAAATATCGCTTATTTTCACAGAAATCCCTGTTTTTCCCCTAAAATATCGCTTATTTTCACAGAAATCCCTGTTTTTCCCCTAAAATATCGCTTATTTTCACAGAAATCCCTGTTTTTCCCCTAAAATATCGCTTATTTTCACAGAAATCCCTGTTTTTCCCCTAAAATATCGCTTATTTTCACAGAAATCCCTGTTTTTCCCCTAAAATATCGCTTATTTTCACAGAAATCCCTGTTTTTCCCCTAAAATATCGCTTATTTTCACAGAAATCCCTGTTTTTCCCCTAAAATATCGCTTATTTTCACAGAAATCCCTGTTTTTCCCCTAAAATATCGCTTATTTTCACAGAAATCCCTGTTTTTCCCCTAAAATATCGCTTATTTTCACCGAAATCCCTGTTTTTCCCCTAAAATATCGCTTATTTTCACAGAAATCCCTGTTTTTCCCCTAAAATATCGCTTATTTTCACAGAAATCCCTGTTTTTCCCCTAAAATATCGCTTATTTTCACAGAAATCCCTGTTTTTCCCCTAAAATATCGCTTATTTTCACAGAAATCCCTGTTTTTCCCCTAAAATATCGCTTATTTTCACAGAAATCCCTGTTTTTCCCCTAAAATATCGCTTATTTTCACAGAAATCCCTGTTTTTCCCCTAAAATATCGCTTATTTTCACAGAAATCCCTGTTTTTCCCCTAAAATATCGCTTATTTTCACAGAAATCCCTGTTTTTCCCCTAAAATATCGCTTATTTTCACAGAAATCCCTGTTTTTCCCCTAAAATATCGCTTATTTTCACAGAAATCCCTGTTTTTCCCCTAAAATATCGCTTATTTTCACAGAAATCCCTGTTTTTCCCCTAAAATATCGCTTATTTTCACAGAAATCCCTGTTTTTCCCCTAAAATATCGCTTATTTTCACAGAAATCCCTGTTTTTCCCCTAAAATATCGCTTATTTTCACAGAAATCCCTGTTTTTCCCCTAAAATATCGCTTATTTTCACAGAAATCCCTGTTTTTCCCCTAAAATATCGCTTATTTTCACAGAAATCCCTGTTTTTCCCCTAAAATATCGCTTATTTTCACAGAAATCCCTGTTTTTCCCCTAAAATATCGCTTATTTTCACAGAAATCCCTGTTTTTCCCCTAAAATATCGCTTATTTTCACAGAAATCCCTGTTTTTCCCCTAAAATATCGCTTATTTTCACAGAAATCCCTGTTTTTCCCCTAAAATATCGCTTATTTTCACAGAAATCCCTGTTTTTCCCCTAAAATATCGCTTATTTTCACAGAAATCCCTGTTTTTCCCCTAAAATATCGCTTATTTTCACAGAAATCCCTGTTTTTCCCCTAAAATATCGCTTATTTTCCTAGAAATCCCTGTTTTTCCCCTAAAATATCGCTTATTTTCACAGAAATCCCTGTTTTTCCCCTAAAATATCGCTTATTTTCACAGAAATCCCTGTTTTTCCCCTAAAATATCGCTTATTTTCACAGAAATCCCTGTTTTTCCCCTAAAATATCGCTTATTTTCACAGAAATCCCTGTTTTTCCCCTAAAATATCGCTTATTTTCACAGAAATCCCTGTTTTTCCCCTAAAATATCGCTTATTTTCACAGAAATCCCTGTTTTTCCCCTAAAATATCGCTTATTTTCACAGAAATCCCTGTTTTTCCCCTAAAATATCGCTTATTTTCACAGAAATCCCTGTTTTTCCCCTAAAATATCGCTTATTTTCACAGAAATCCCTGTTTTTCCCCTAAAATATCGCTTATTTTCACAGAAATCCCTGTTTTTCCCCTAAAATATCGCTTATTTTCACAGAAATCCCTGTTTTTCCCCTAAAATATCGCTTATTTTCATCGAAATCCCTGTTTTTCCCCTAAAATATCGCTTATTTTCACAGAAATCCCTGTTTTTCCCCTAAAATATCGCTTATTTTCACAGAAATCCCTGTTTTTCCCCTAAAATATCGCTTATTTTCACAGAAATCCCTGTTTTTCCCCTAAAATATCGCTTATTTTCACAGAAATCCCTGTTTTTCCCCTAAAATATCGCTTATTTTCACAGAAATCCCTGTTTTTCCCCTAAAATATCGCTTATTTTCACAGAAATCCCTGTTTTTCCCCTAAAATATCGCTTATTTTCACAGAAATCCCTGTTTTTCCCCTAAAATATCGCTTATTTTCACAGAAATCCCTGTTTTTCCCCTAAAATATCGCTTATTTTCACAGAAATCCCTGTTTTTCCCCTAAAATATCGCTTATTTTCACAGAAATCCCTGTTTTTCCCCTAAAATATCGCTTATTTTCACAGAAATCCCTGTTTTTCCCCTAAAATATCGCTTATTTTCACAGAAATCCCTGTTTTTCCCCTAAAATATCGCTTATTTTCACAGAAATCCCTGTTTTTCCCCTAAAATATCGCTTATTTTCACAGAAATCCCTGTTTTTCCCCTAAAATATCGCTTATTTTCACAGAAATCCCTGTTTTTCCCCTAAAATATCGCTTATTTTCACAGAAATCCCTGTTTTTCCCCTAAAATATCGCTTATTTTCACAGAAATCCCTGTTTTTCCCCTAAAATATCGCTTATTTTCACAGAAATCCCTGTTTTTCCCCTAAAATATCGCTTATTTTCACAGAAATCCCTGTTTTTCCCCTAAAATATCGCTTATTTTCACCGAAATCCCTGTTTTTCCCCTAAAATATCGCTTATTTTCATCGAAATCCCTGTTTTTCCCCTAAAATATCGCTTATTTTCACAGAAATCCCTGTTTTTCCCCTAAAATATCGCTTATTTTCACAGAAATCCCTGTTTTTCCCCTAAAATATCGCTTATTTTCACAGAAATCCCTGTTTTTCCCCTAAAATATCGCTTATTTTCACAGAAATCCCTGTTTTTCCCCTAAAATATCGCTTATTTTCACAGAAATCCCTGTTTTTCCCCTAAAATATCGCTTATTTTCACAGAAATCCCTGTTTTTCCCCTAAAATATCGCTTATTTTCACAGAAATCCCTGTTTTTCCCCTAAAATATCGCTTATTTTCACAGAAATCCCTGTTTTTCCCCTAAAATATCGCTTATTTTCACAGAAATCCCTGTTTTTCCCCTAAAATATCGCTTATTTTCACAGAAATCCCTGTTTTTCCCCTAAAATATCGCTTATTTTCACAGAAATCCCTGTTTTTCCCCTAAAATATCGCTTATTTTCACAGAAATCCCTGTTTTTCCCCTAAAATATCGCTTATTTTCACAGAAATCCCTGTTTTTCCCCTAAAATATCGCTTATTTTCACCGAAATCCCTGTTTTTCCCCTAAAATATCGCTTATTTTCACAGAAATCCCTGTTTTTCCCCTAAAATATCGCTTATTTTCACAGAAATCCCTGTTTTTCCCCTAAAATATCGCTTATTTTCACAGAAATCCCTGTTTTTCCCCTAAAATATCGCTTATTTTCACAGAAATCCCTGTTTTTCCCCTAAAATATCGCTTATTTTCACAGAAATCCCTGTTTTTCCCCTAAAATATCGCTTATTTTCACGGAAATCCCTGTTTTTCCCCTAAAATATCGCTTATTTTCACAGAAATCCCTGTTTTTCCCCTAAAATATCGCTTATTTTCACGGAAATCCCTGTTTTTCCCCTAAAATATCGCTTATTTTCACAGAAATCCCTGTTTTTCCCCTAAAATATCGCTTATTTTCACAGAAATCCCTGTTTTTCCCCTAAAATATCGCTTATTTTCACAGAAATCCCTGTTTTTCCCCTAAAATATCGCTTATTTTCACAGAAATCCCTGTTTTTCCCCTAAAATATCGCTTATTTTCACAGAAATCCCTGTTTTTCCCCTAAAATATCGCTTATTTTCACAGAAATCCCTGTTTTTCCCCTAAAATATCGCTTATTTTCACAGAAATCCCTGTTTTTCCCCTAAAATATCGCTTATTTTCACAGAAATCCCTGTTTTTCCCCTAAAATATCGCTTATTTTCACAGAAATCCCTGTTTTTCCCCTAAAATATCGCTTATTTTCACAGAAATCCCTGTTTTTCCCCTAAAATATCGCTTATTTTCACAGAAATCCCTGTTTTTCCCCTAAAATATCGCTTATTTTCACAGAAATCCCTGTTTTTCCCCTAAAATATCGCTTATTTTCACAGAAATCCCTGTTTTTCCCCTAAAATATCGCTTATTTTCACGGAAATCCCTGTTTTTCCCCTAAAATATCGCTTATTTTCACAGAAATCCCTGTTTTTCCCCTAAAATATCGCTTATTTTCACAGAAATCCCTGTTTTTCCCCTAAAATATCGCTTATTTTCACAGAAATCCCTGTTTTTCCCCTAAAATATCGCTTATTTTCACAGAAATCCCTGTTTTTCCCCTAAAATATCGCTTATTTTCACAGAAATCCCTGTTTTTCCCCTAAAATATCGCTTATTTTCACAGAAATCCCTGTTTTTCCCCTAAAATATCGCTTATTTTCACAGAAATCCCTGTTTTTCCCCTAAAATATCGCTTATTTTCACAGAAATCCCTGTTTTTCCCCTAAAATATCGCTTATTTTCACAGAAATCCCTGTTTTTCCCCTAAAATATCGCTTATTTTCACAGAAATCCCTGTTTTTCCCCTAAAATATCGCTTATTTTCACAGAAATCCCTGTTTTTCCCCTAAAATATCGCTTATTTTCACAGAAATCCCTGTTTTTCCCCTAAAATATCGCTTATTTTCACAGAAATCCCTGTTTTTCCCCTAAAATATCGCTTATTTTCACAGAAATCCCTGTTTTTCCCCTAAAATATCGCTTATTTTCACAGAAATCCCTGTTTTTCCCCTAAAATATCGCTTATTTTCACAGAAATCCCTGTTTTTCCCCTAAAATATCGCTTATTTTCACAGAAATCCCTGTTTTTCCCCTAAAATATCGCTTATTTTCACAGAAATCCCTGTTTTTCCCCTAAAATATCGCTTATTTTCACAGAAATCCCTGTTTTTCCCCTAAAATATCGCTTATTTTCACAGAAATCCCTGTTTTTCCCCTAAAATATCGCTTATTTTCACAGAAATCCCTGTTTTTCCCCTAAAATATCGCTTATTTTCACAGAAATCCCTGTTTTTCCCCTAAAATATCGCTTATTTTCACAGAAATCCCTGTTTTTCCCCTAAAATATCGCTTATTTTCACAGAAATCCCTGTTTTTCCCCTAAAATATCGCTTATTTTCACAGAAATCCCTGTTTTTCCCCTAAAATATCGCTTATTTTCACAGAAATCCCTGTTTTTCCCCTAAAATATCGCTTATTTTCACAGAAATCCCTGTTTTTCCCCTAAAATATCGCTTATTTTCACAGAAATCCCTGTTTTTCCCCTAAAATATCGCTTATTTTCACAGAAATCCCTGTTTTTCCCCTAAAATATCGCTTATTTTCACAGAAATCCCTGTTTTTCCCCTAAAATATCGCTTATTTTCACAGAAATCCCTGTTTTTCCCCTAAAATATCGCTTATTTTCACAGAAATCCCTGTTTTTCCCCTAAAATATCGCTTATTTTCACAGAAATCCCTGTTTTTCCCCTAAAATATCGCTTATTTTCACAGAAATCCCTGTTTTTCCCCTAAAATATCGCTTATTTTCATCGAAATCCCTGTTTTTCCCCTAAAATATCGCTTATTTTCACAGAAATCCCTGTTTTTCCCCTAAAATATCGCTTATTTTCACAGAAATCCCTGTTTTTCCCCTAAAATATCGCTTATTTTCACAGAAATCCCTGTTTTTCCCCTAAAATATCGCTTATTTTCACAGAAATCCCTGTTTTTCCCCTAAAATATCGCTTATTTTCACAGAAATCCCTGTTTTTCCCCTAAAATATCGCTTATTTTCATAGAAATCCCTGTTTTTCCCCTAAAATATCGCTTATTTTCACAGAAATCCCTGTTTTTCCCCTAAAATATCGCTTATTTTCACAGAAATCCCTGTTTTTCCCCTAAAATATCGCTTATTTTCACAGAAATCCCTGTTTTTCCCCTAAAATATCGCTTATTTTCACAGAAATCCCTGTTTTTCCCCTAAAATATCGCTTATTTTCACAGAAATCCCTGTTTTTCCCCTAAAATATCGCTTATTTTCACAGAAATCCCTGTTTTTCCCCTAAAATATCGCTTATTTTCACAGAAATCCCTGTTTTTCCCCTAAAATATCGCTTATTTTCACAGAAATCCCTGTTTTTCCCCTAAAATATCGCTTATTTTCACAGAAATCCCTGTTTTTCCCCTAAAATATCGCTTATTTTCACAGAAATCCCTGTTTTTCCCCTAAAATATCGCTTATTTTCACAGAAATCCCTGTTTTTCCCCTAAAATATCGCTTATTTTCACAGAAATCCCTGTTTTTCCCCTAAAATATCGCTTATTTTCACAGAAATCCCTGTTTTTCCCCTAAAATATCGCTTATTTTCACAGAAATCCCTGTTTTTCCCCTAAAATATCGCTTATTTTCACAGAAATCCCTGTTTTTCCCCTAAAATATCGCTTATTTTCACAGAAATCCCTGTTTTTCCCCTAAAATATCGCTTATTTTCACAGAAATCCCTGTTTTTCCCCTAAAATATCGCTTATTTTCACAGAAATCCCTGTTTTTCCCCTAAAATATCGCTTATTTTCACAGAAATCCCTGTTTTTCCCCTAAAATATCGCTTATTTTCACAGAAATCCCTGTTTTTCCCCTAAAATATCGCTTATTTTCACAGAAATCCCTGTTTTTCCCCTAAAATATCGCTTATTTTCACAGAAATCCCTGTTTTTCCCCTAAAATATCGCTTATTTTCACAGAAATCCCTGTTTTTCCCCTAAAATATCGCTTATTTTCACAGAAATCCCTGTTTTTCCCCTAAAATATCGCTTATTTTCACAGAAATCCCTGTTTTTCCCCTAAAATATCGCTTATTTTCACAGAAATCCCTGTTTTTCCCCTAAAATATCGCTTATTTTCACAGAAATCCCTGTTTTTCCCCTAAAATATCGCTTATTTTCACAGAAATCCCTGTTTTTCCCCTAAAATATCGCTTATTTTCACAGAAATCCCTGTTTTTCCCCTAAAATATCGCTTATTTTCACAGAAATCCCTGTTTTTCCCCTAAAATATCGCTTATTTTCACAGAAATCCCTGTTTTTCCCCTAAAATATCGCTTATTTTCACAGAAATCCCTGTTTTTCCCCTAAAATATCGCTTATTTTCACAGAAATCCCTGTTTTTCCCCTAAAATATCGCTTATTTTCACAGAAATCCCTGTTTTTCCCCTAAAATATCGCTTATTTTCACAGAAATCCCTGTTTTTCCCCTAAAATATCGCTTATTTTCACAGAAATCCCTGTTTTTCCCCTAAAATATCGCTTATTTTCACAGAAATCCCTGTTTTTCCCCTAAAATATCGCTTATTTTCACAGAAATCCCTGTTTTTCCCCTAAAATATCGCTTATTTTCACAGAAATCCCTGTTTTTCCCCTAAAATATCGCTTATTTTCACAGAAATCCCTGTTTTTCCCCTAAAATATCGCTTATTTTCACAGAAATCCCTGTTTTTCCCCTAAAATATCGCTTATTTTCACAGAAATCCCTGTTTTTCCCCTAAAATATCGCTTATTTTCACAGAAATCCCTGTTTTTCCCCTAAAATATCGCTTATTTTCACAGAAATCCCTGTTTTTCCCCTAAAATATCGCTTATTTTCACAGAAATCCCTGTTTTTCCCCTAAAATATCGCTTATTTTCACAGAAATCCCTGTTTTTCCCCTAAAATATCGCTTATTTTCACAGAAATCCCTGTTTTTCCCCTAAAATATCGCTTATTTTCACAGAAATCCCTGTTTTTCCCCTAAAATATCGCTTATTTTCACAGAAATCCCTGTTTTTCCCCTAAAATATCGCTTATTTTCATCAAAATCCCTGTTTTTCCCCTAAAATATCGCTTATTTTCACAGAAATCCCTGTTTTTCCCCTAAAATATCGCTTATTTTCACAGAAATCCCTGTTTTTCCCCTAAAATATCGCTTATTTTCACAGAAATCCCTGTTTTTCCCCTAAAATATCGCTTATTTTCACAGAAATCCCTGTTTTTCCCCTAAAATATCGCTTATTTTCACAGAAATCCCTGTTTTTCCCCTAAAATATCGCTTATTTTCACAGAAATCCCTGTTTTTCCCCTAAAATATCGCTTATTTTCACAGAAATCCCTGTTTTTCCCCTAAAATATCGCTTATTTTCACAGAAATCCCTGTTTTTCCCCTAAAATATCGCTTATTTTCACAGAAATCCCTGTTTTTCCCCTAAAATATCGCTTATTTTCACAGAAATCCCTGTTTTTCCCCTAAAATATCGCTTATTTTCACAGAAATCCCTGTTTTTCCCCTAAAATATCGCTTATTTTCACAGAAATCCCTGTTTTTCCCCTAAAATATCGCTTATTTTCACAGAAATCCCTGTTTTTCCCCTAAAATATCGCTTATTTTCACAGAAATCCCTGTTTTTCCCCTAAAATATCGCTTATTTTCACAGAAATCCCTGTTTTTCCCCTAAAATATCGCTTATTTTCACAGAAATCCCTGTTTTTCCCCTAAAATATCGCTTATTTTCACAGAAATCCCTGTTTTTCCCCTAAAATATCGCTTATTTTCACAGAAATCCCTGTTTTTCCCCTAAAATATCGCTTATTTTCACAGAAATCCCTGTTTTTCCCCTAAAATATCGCTTATTTTCACAGAAATCCCTGTTTTTCCCCTAAAATATCGCTTATTTTCACAGAAATCCCTGTTTTTCCCCTAAAATATCGCTTATTTTCACAGAAATCCCTGTTTTTCCCCTAAAATATCGCTTATTTTCACAGAAATCCCTGTTTTTCCCCTAAAATATCGCTTATTTTCACAGAAATCCCTGTTTTTCCCCTAAAATATCGCTTATTTTCACAGAAATCCCTGTTTTTCCCCTAAAATATCGCTTATTTTCACAGAAATCCCTGTTTTTCCCCTAAAATATCGCTTATTTTCACAGAAATCCCTGTTTTTCCCCTAAAATATCGCTTATTTTCACAGAAATCCCTGTTTTTCCCCTAAAATATCGCTTATTTTCACAGAAATCCCTGTTTTTCCCCTAAAATATCGCTTATTTTCACAGAAATCCCTGTTTTTCCCCTAAAATATCGCTTATTTTCACAGAAATCCCTGTTTTTCCCCTAAAATATCGCTTATTTTCACAGAAATCCCTGTTTTTCCCCTAAAATATCGCTTATTTTCACAGAAATCCCTGTTTTTCCCCTAAAATATCGCTTATTTTCACAGAAATCCCTGTTTTTCCCCTAAAATATCGCTTATTTTCACAGAAATCCCTGTTTTTCCCCTAAAATATCGCTTATTTTCACAGAAATCCCTGTTTTTCCCCTAAAATATCGCTTATTTTCACAGAAATCCCTGTTTTTCCCCTAAAATATCGCTTATTTTCACAGAAATCCCTGTTTTTCCCCTAAAATATCGCTTATTTTCACAGAAATCCCTGTTTTTCCCCTAAAATATCGCTTATTTTCACAGAAATCCCTGTTTTTCCCCTAAAATATCGCTTATTTTCACAGAAATCCCTGTTTTTCCCCTAAAATATCGCTTATTTTCACAGAAATCCCTGTTTTTCCCCTAAAATATCGCTTATTTTCACAGAAATCCCTGTTTTTCCCCTAAAATATCGCTTATTTTCACAGAAATCCCTGTTTTTCCCCTAAAATATCGCTTATTTTCACAGAAATCCCTGTTTTTCCCCTAAAATATCGCTTATTTTCACAGAAATCCCTGTTTTTCCCCTAAAATATCGCTTATTTTCACAGAAATCCCTGTTTTTCCCCTAAAATATCGCTTATTTTCACAGAAATCCCTGTTTTTCCCCTAAAATATCGCTTATTTTCACAGAAATCCCTGTTTTTCCCCTAAAATATCGCTTATTTTCACAGAAATCCCTGTTTTTCCCCTAAAATATCGCTTATTTTCACAGAAATCCCTGTTTTTCCCCTAAAATATCGCTTATTTTCACCGAAATCCCTGTTTTTCCCCTAAAATATCGCTTATTTTCACAGAAATCCCTGTTTTTCCCCTAAAATATCGCTTATTTTCACAGAAATCCCTGTTTTTCCCCTAAAATATCGCTTATTTTCACAGAAATCCCTGTTTTTCCCCTAAAATATCGCTTATTTTCACAGAAATCCCTGTTTTTCCCCTAAAATATCGCTTATTTTCACAGAAATCCCTGTTTTTCCCCTAAAATATCGCTTATTTTCACAGAAATCCCTGTTTTTCCCCTAAAATATCGCTTATTTTCACAGAAATCCCTGTTTTTCCCCTAAAATATCGCTTATTTTCACAGAAATCCCTGTTTTTCCCCTAAAATATCGCTTATTTTCACAGAAATCCCTGTTTTTCCCCTAAAATATCGCTTATTTTCACAGAAATCCCTGTTTTTCCCCTAAAATATCGCTTATTTTCATCGAAATCCCTGTTTTTCCCCTAAAATATCGCTTATTTTCACAGAAATCCCTGTTTTTCCCCTAAAATATCGCTTATTTTCACAGAAATCCCTGTTTTTCCCCTAAAATATCGCTTATTTTCACAGAAATCCCTGTTTTTCCCCTAAAATATCGCTTATTTTCACAGAAATCCCTGTTTTTCCCCTAAAATATCGCTTATTTTCACAGAAATCCCTGTTTTTCCCCTAAAATATCGCTTATTTTCACAGAAATCCCTGTTTTTCCCCTAAAATATCGCTTATTTTCACAGAAATCCCTGTTTTTCCCCTAAAATATCGCTTATTTTCACAGAAATCCCTGTTTTTCCCCTAAAATATCGCTTATTTTCACAGAAATCCCTGTTTTTCCCCTAAAATATCGCTTATTTTCACAGAAATCCCTGTTTTTCCCCTAAAATATCGCTTATTTTCACCGAAATCCCTGTTTTTCCCCTAAAATATCGCTTATTTTCACAGAAATCCCTGTTTTTCCCCTAAAATATCGCTTATTTTCACAGAAATCCCTGTTTTTCCCCTAAAATATCGCTTATTTTCACAGAAATCCCTGTTTTTCCCCTAAAATATCGCTTATTTTCACAGAAATCCCTGTTTTTCCCCTAAAATATCGCTTATTTTCACAGAAATCCCTGTTTTTCCCCTAAAATATCGCTTATTTTCACAGAAATCCCTGTTTTTCCCCTAAAATATCGCTTATTTTCACAGAAATCCCTGTTTTTCCCCTAAAATATCGCTTATTTTCACAGAAATCCCTGTTTTTCCCCTAAAATATCGCTTATTTTCACAGAAATCCCTGTTTTTCCCCTAAAATATCGCTTATTTTCACAGAAATCCCTGTTTTTCCCCTAAAATATCGCTTATTTTCACAGAAATCCCTGTTTTTCCCCTAAAATATCGCTTATTTTCACAGAAATCCCTGTTTTTCCCCTAAAATATCGCTTATTTTCACAGAAATCCCTGTTTTTCCCCTAAAATATCGCTTATTTTCCTAGAAATCCCTGTTTTTCCCCTAAAATATCGCTTATTTTCACGGAAATCCCTGTTTTTCCCCTAAAATATCGCTTATTTTCACAGAAATCCCTGTTTTTCCCCTAAAATATCGCTTATTTTCACAGAAATCCCTGTTTTTCCCCTAAAATATCGCTTATTTTCACAGAAATCCCTGTTTTTCCCCTAAAATATCGCTTATTTTCACAGAAATCCCTGTTTTTCCCCTAAAATATCGCTTATTTTCACAGAAATCCCTGTTTTTCCCCTAAAATATCGCTTATTTTCACAGAAATCCCTGTTTTTCCCCTAAAATATCGCTTATTTTCACAGAAATCCCTGTTTTTCCCCTAAAATATCGCTTATTTTCACAGAAATCCCTGTTTTTCCCCTAAAATATCGCTTATTTTCACAGAAATCCCTGTTTTTCCCCTAAAATATCGCTTATTTTCATAGAAATCCCTGTTTTTCCCCTAAAATATCGCTTATTTTCACAGAAATCCCTGTTTTTCCCCTAAAATATCGCTTATTTTCACAGAAATCCCTGTTTTTCCCCTAAAATATCGCTTATTTTCACAGAAATCCCTGTTTTTCCCCTAAAATATCGCTTATTTTCTAGAAATCCCTGTTTTTCCCCTAAAATATCGCTTATTTTCACAGAAATCCCTGTTTTTCCCCTAAAATATCGCTTATTTTCACAGAAATCCCTGTTTTTCCCCTAAAATATCGCTTATTTTCACAGAAATCCCTGTTTTTCCCCTAAAATATCGCTTATTTTCACAGAAATCCCTGTTTTTCCCCTAAAATATCGCTTATTTTCACAGAAATCCCTGTTTTTCCCCTAAAATATCGCTTATTTTCACAGAAATCCCTGTTTTTCCCCTAAAATATCGCTTATTTTCACAGAAATCCCTGTTTTTCCCCTAAAATATCGCTTATTTTCACAGAAATCCCTGTTTTTCCCCTAAAATATCGCTTATTTTCACAGAAATCCCTGTTTTTCCCCTAAAATATCGCTTATTTTCACAGAAATCCCTGTTTTTCCCCTAAAATATCGCTTATTTTCACAGAAATCCCTGTTTTTCCCCTAAAATATCGCTTATTTTCACAGAAATCCCTGTTTTTCCCCTAAAATATCGCTTATTTTCACAGAAATCCCTGTTTTTCCCCTAAAATATCGCTTATTTTCACAGAAATCCCTGTTTTTCCCCTAAAATATCGCTTATTTTCACAGAAATCCCTGTTTTTCCCCTAAAATATCGCTTATTTTCACAGAAATCCCTGTTTTTCCCCTAAAATATCGCTTATTTTCACAGAAATCCCTGTTTTTCCCCTAAAATATCGCTTATTTTCACAGAAATCCCTGTTTTTCCCCTAAAATATCGCTTATTTTCACAGAAATCCCTGTTTTTCCCCTAAAATATCGCTTATTTTCACAGAAATCCCTGTTTTTCCCCTAAAATATCGCTTATTTTCACAGAAATCCCTGTTTTTCCCCTAAAATATCGCTTATTTTCACAGAAATCCCTGTTTTTCCCCTAAAATATCGCTTATTTTCACAGAAATCCCTGTTTTTCCCCTAAAATATCGCTTATTTTCACAGAAATCCCTGTTTTTCCCCTAAAATATCGCTTATTTTCACAGAAATCCCTGTTTTTCCCCTAAAATATCGCTTATTTTCACAGAAATCCCTGTTTTTCCCCTAAAATATCGCTTATTTTCACAGAAATCCCTGTTTTTCCCCTAAAATATCGCTTATTTTCACAGAAATCCCTGTTTTTCCCCTAAAATATCGCTTATTTTCACAGAAATCCCTGTTTTTCCCCTAAAATATCGCTTATTTTCACAGAAATCCCTGTTTTTCCCCTAAAATATCGCTTATTTTCACAGAAATCCCTGTTTTTCCCCTAAAATATCGCTTATTTTCCTAGAAATCCCTGTTTTTCCCCTAAAATATCGCTTATTTTCACAGAAATCCCTGTTTTTCCCCTAAAATATCGCTTATTTTCACAGAAATCCCTGTTTTTCCCCTAAAATATCGCTTATTTTCACAGAAATCCCTGTTTTTCCCCTAAAATATCGCTTATTTTCACAGAAATCCCTGTTTTTCCCCTAAAATATCGCTTATTTTCACAGAAATCCCTGTTTTTCCCCTAAAATATCGCTTATTTTCACAGAAATCCCTGTTTTTCCCCTAAAATATCGCTTATTTTCATAGAAATCCCTGTTTTTCCCCTAAAATATCGCTTATTTTCACAGAAATCCCTGTTTTTCCCCTAAAATATCGCTTATTTTCACAGAAATCCCTGTTTTTCCCCTAAAATATCGCTTATTTTCACAGAAATCCCTGTTTTTCCCCTAAAATATCGCTTATTTTCACAGAAATCCCTGTTTTTCCCCTAAAATATCGCTTATTTTCACAGAAATCCCTGTTTTTCCCCTAAAATATCGCTTATTTTCACAGAAATCCCTGTTTTTCCCCTAAAATATCGCTTATTTTCACAGAAATCCCTGTTTTTCCCCTAAAATATCGCTTATTTTCACAGAAATCCCTGTTTTTCCCCTAAAATATCGCTTATTTTCACAGAAATCCCTGTTTTTCCCCTAAAATATCGCTTATTTTCACAGAAATCCCTGTTTTTCCCCTAAAATATCGCTTATTTGCACAGAAATCCCTGTTTTTCCCCTAAAATATCGCTTATTTTCACAGAAATCCCTGTTTTTCCCCTAAAATATCGCTTATTTTCACAGAAATCCCTGTTTTTCCCCTAAAATATCGCTTATTTTCACAGAAATCCCTGTTTTTCCCCTAAAATATCGCTTATTTTCACAGAAATCCCTGTTTTTCCCCTAAAATATCGCTTATTTTCACAGAAATCCCTGTTTTTCCCCTAAAATATCGCTTATTTTCACAGAAATCCCTGTTTTTCCCCTAAAATATCGCTTATTTTCACAGAAATCCCTGTTTTTCCCCTAAAATATCGCTTATTTTCACAGAAATCCCTGTTTTTCCCCTAAAATATCGCTTATTTTCACAGAAATCCCTGTTTTTCCCCTAAAATATCGCTTATTTTCACAGAAATCCCTGTTTTTCCCCTAAAATATCGCTTATTTTCACAGAAATCCCTGTTTTTCCCCTAAAATATCGCTTATTTTCACAGAAATCCCTGTTTTTCCCCTAAAATATCGCTTATTTTCACGGAAATCCCTGTTTTTCCCCTAAAATATCGCTTATTTTCACAGAAATCCCTGTTTTTCCCCTAAAATATCGCTTATTTTCACGGAAATCCCTGTTTTTCCCCTAAAATATCGCTTATTTTCACAGAAATCCCTGTTTTTCCCCTAAAATATCGCTTATTTTCACAGAAATCCCTGTTTTTCCCCTAAAATATCGCTTATTTTCACAGAAATCCCTGTTTTTCCCCTAAAATATCGCTTATTTTCACAGAAATCCCTGTTTTTCCCCTAAAATATCGCTTATTTTCACAGAAATCCCTGTTTTTCCCCTAAAATATCGCTTATTTTCACAGAAATCCCTGTTTTTCCCCTAAAATATCGCTTATTTTCACAGAAATCCCTGTTTTTCCCCTAAAATATCGCTTATTTTCACAGAAATCCCTGTTTTTCCCCTAAAATATCGCTTATTTTCACAGAAATCCCTGTTTTTCCCCTAAAATATCGCTTATTTTCACAGAAATCCCTGTTTTTCCCCTAAAATATCGCTTATTTTCACAGAAATCCCTGTTTTTCCCCTAAAATATCGCTTATTTTCACAGAAATCCCTGTTTTTCCCCTAAAATATCGCTTATTTTCACAGAAATCCCTGTTTTTCCCCTAAAATATCGCTTATTTTCACAGAAATCCCTGTTTTTCCCCTAAAATATCGCTTATTTTCACAGAAATCCCTGTTTTTCCCCTAAAATATCGCTTATTTTCACAGAAATCCCTGTTTTTCCCCTAAAATATCGCTTATTTTCACAGAAATCCCTGTTTTTCCCCTAAAATATCGCTTATTTTCACAGAAATCCCTGTTTTTCCCCTAAAATATCGCTTATTTTCACAGAAATCCCTGTTTTTCCCCTAAAATATCGCTTATTTTCATCGAAATCCCTGTTTTTCCCCTAAAATATCGCTTATTTTCACAGAAATCCCTGTTTTTCCCCTAAAATATCGCTTATTTTCACAGAAATCCCTGTTTTTCCCCTAAAATATCGCTTATTTTCACAGAAATCCCTGTTTTTCCCCTAAAATATCGCTTATTTTCACAGAAATCCCTGTTTTTCCCCTAAAATATCGCTTATTTTCACAGAAATCCCTGTTTTTCCCCTAAAATATCGCTTATTTTCCTAGAAATCCCTGTTTTTCCCCTAAAATATCGCTTATTTTCACAGAAATCCCTGTTTTTCCCCTAAAATATCGCTTATTTTCACAGAAATCCCTGTTTTTCCCCTAAAATATCGCTTATTTTCACAGAAATCCCTGTTTTTCCCCTAAAATATCGCTTATTTTCACAGAAATCCCTGTTTTTCCCCTAAAATATCGCTTATTTTCACAGAAATCCCTGTTTTTCCCCTAAAATATCGCTTATTTTCACAGAAATCCCTGTTTTTCCCCTAAAATATCGCTTATTTTCACAGAAATCCCTGTTTTTCCCCTAAAATATCGCTTATTTTCACAGAAATCCCTGTTTTTCCCCTAAAATATCGCTTATTTTCACAGAAATCCCTGTTTTTCCCCTAAAATATCGCTTAT